>NC_072451.1:15296200-15406200 GCF_027596085.1 Anoplopoma fimbria
GAACGAGTAAGGAACGAGTGTTTCTGTAAATGTAAAGAAGTGAAAAGTAATAATTTTCGCTTTAAATGTAGTGAAGTAAAAGTATAAAGTCTTACCAAATAAATGTACTTGAGTAAAGTGGTTACAGATTTCAAAGTTCAAAGGTTCAACGTTCTCTCTCTATATATAACCTACCACCATATGTATGTTTTGATAAGAAAAGTGTCACTGTCACTAGCTTTTGAGTTGAAGGTAATCATGCACAAGATCTGGACAAAGTGAAGAGAAATGCAGAGAGGATGATTGAACGCTGTCAGAATTTAGGGGTCCAGCTTCGGCCACACATGAAGACCCACAAAACCCTGTATGAATACAGAGACACACTCACACAATACATTTATAAAAACCTGTTATGCAGTTAATTTGATTATATAGCGCCAAATCACAATTCATCATGATGCTTTTCATGTAGAGCAGGTCTAGATGATACTCTTTAATTTACAGAGACCCAAAATTACCCCATCAGCAAGCACTTGGGCGATGGCAGCAAGGAACATTTACCCTATAATGGGAAGAACCTTCAAATAGAACGGGGCTCTAGGTGGGCACAATCTTGACAGGTTGGGTTGAGATAGAAAGTTACACACAGATGCACAGCAGCGGTGACAATAACAATAACAACGACAGAAATAGAAATATGACTAGTAATGATAATAATAGTAACAGTGGGCATCAGGCAGAACATCGACAACAAGAGCAGCCATGATCCAGGCGCAACCATGACTCATTGCAATCTGTGAAACGAGAATGCACAAAAACTCAGACTCAGTCACTAACATGCATAAATGGGACATGAATGCATGCAGATCGGATGTCTGCCTCCGAAACTGCAGACTGTTTTTACAGGAGAGGAGCTTGGTAGCTGAAAGCTCTGCGTCCCATTCTACTTTTGCAGACACCAGGAACCATAAGAAACCCAGCATCCTTGGCGCGTAGTGCTCTATTGTGGCAGTAGTGTACTCAGAGCTTTTAAAGATAAGCTGTTGCCTGAAAATTTGGGGTTTTATTGTGAGGAGAAGGGTTTAAAATGATTGCAGGGAGCCAGTGGAGGGAAGCTTATATGGGAGAAATATCTCTTTTCCTTCTCAGTACACGTGCCACAGAATAAGTCTCAAGAGACTTATTGGACCTGCCTGGAATTAAGGAAGTGAATAGTCCATCCTAGAAGTTACAAATGCCTGCACTATGTAATTTATTTTTGAGATGCTATGTACATTTATGGGATATTGACATGGTCTATGTCTGTATATTTGTGTTCATGTCTAGTGAGTGTGCTGACATTATGACGGGTGGATCACGGAGGTGCATTGTGGTTTCCACACTCGCAGAGGCCTGTTTCTATGCGGACCACGGATTTGATGACATCGTCTATGCATACTCTCTTCCCTTCGATAAGGTCCTCCCAACTCATACGCTAAAAAGATTAATTCATTATATATACAGCGGGTAAAAAAATATTGAACACGTCACCCTTTTTCTCAGTAAATATATTTCTAAAGGTGCTATTGACATGAACTTTTCAGCAGATGTCAGTAACAACCCAAGTAATCCATACATAAAAATAAAACAAAACAAATAAGTTCAGAAAATAAGTTATGTGTAATAAAATGGAATGACACAGGGAAAAAGTATTGAACACGCTTACTGAAATTTATTTAATACTTCGTACAAAAGCCTTTGTTGGTAATGACAGCTTCAAGATGCCTCCTGTATGGAGAAACTAGTCGCATGCATTGCTCAGGTGTGATTTTGGCCCATTCTTCCACTTCAAATCTTGAAGGTTCCGTGGGCCTCTTCTATGAACTCTGATCTTTAGTTCTTTCCATAGCTTTGCTATTGGATTCAAGTCAGGTGATTGGCTGGGCCATTCTTGCAGCTTTATTTTCTTTCTCTGAAACCATTTGAGAGTTTACTTGGCTGTGTGTTTGGGATCATTGTCTTGCTGAAATGTCCACCCTCGTTTCATCTTCATCATCCTGGTAGATGGCAGCAGATTTTTTATCAAGAATGTCTCGGTACGTTTTTCCCTTCACCTTTCCTTCAATTATATGAAGTTTGCCAGTGCCGTATGCTGAAAAACAGCCCCACACCATGATGTTCCCACCTCCAAACTTCACTGTTGGTATGGTGTTTTCGGGGTGATGTGCAGTGCCATTTGACCTCCAAACATGGTGTGTACTATGGCATCCAAAGAGTTCAATTTTGGTCTCATCTGACCAGACTATATTCTCCCAGTATTTCACAGGCTTGTCTAAATGTTGTGCAGCAAACTTTAAACGAGCTTTAACATGCTTTAAGATAAGATAAAATAAGATAATCCTTTATCAGTCCCGCAGCGGGACTAGATAAAAATAAGATAAAAAGATAAAAATTAAAATTAAATAAAAAAACAAGTATTATAAATAAGCAATAAAAAACAGTAGAAAATCAACAATAACTGAAATATTATATTTACAGACAGAAAAAACTATTAAAGCTATAATTGCACAGTGTATTGTATTGCACATGTGTCATGTGGTCTGCTGGGAGCAGAGCTGGTTGTGCAACCTGACAGCAGCAGGAAGGAAGGACCTGCGGTACCTCTCCTTCACACACCGGGGGTGAAGCAGCCGGTGGCTGAAGGAGCTGCACAGAGCTGCCAGAGTGTCCCGCATGGGGTGGGAGGTGTTGTTCATCAGGGATGATAGCTTTGCCATCATCCTCCTGTCTCCCACCACCTCCACCGTATCCAGTGGACACCCCAGCACACTGCTGGCCTTCCTGACAAGTTTATTCAGTCTCTTCTTGTCAGCTGTCGAGATGCTGCTGCTCCAGCAGACCACTGCATAAAAAATGGCTGATGCCACCACAGAGTCGAAAAAGGTCCTCAGGAGTGCTCCCTGCACTCCAAAGGACCTTAGTCTCCTCAGCAGATAGAGTCTGCTCTGACCCTTTTTGTATAGTGCATTTGTATGATTAGTCCAGTCCAGTTTATTGTTCAAGTGAACACCCAGGTACTTATAAGATTTCACAATCTCAATGTCCTGTCCCTGGATGTTCACTGGTTCCGGAGGACAGTGTTTACCCCAGCGGAAGTCCACCACCAGCTCTTTGGTTTTACCAGAGTTGATCTGGAGGCGGTTCCGCCGGCACCATCCTATGAAGTCCTGGTTCAGTTCTCTGTATTCCCTCTCATCACCGGCGGAGATGAGGCCGACGATTGCAGAGTCGTCAGAGAACTTTTGCAGGTGGCAGGTAGCAGAGTTATATTTGAAGTCTGATGTGTAGATGGAGAAGAGGAATGGAGCCAGAACGGTTCCTTGTGGGGCCCCCGTGCTGCAGGACACCAGATCTGACTCGCACTCCCGCATCCTCACATACTGTGGACGGTTGGTGAGGTAGTCCAGGATCCACGCAGTGAGGTGGTGGTCCACCCCAGTCTGCTCCAGCTTGTCCCTCAGAAGCAAAGGCTGGATGGTGTTGAAGGCACTGGAGAAGTCGAAAAACATGACTCTCACAGTGCTTCCAGCCTTTTCCAGGTGAGAAAGGCATCTTTGTAGCAGGTAGATGACAGCGTCATCCACCCTGATGCCAGATTGGTAGGCGAACTGAAGTGGGTCCAAAGATGAGATCACCAGGGGTCGGAGGTTTTTCTTCAGCAATGGAGTCTTGCGTGGTGAGCGTGCATACAGGCCACGGCGGTTGAGTGCATTACTTATTGTTTTCTTTGAAACAATTGTACCTGCTAATTCCAGGTCTTTCTGAAGCTCTCCACAAGTGGTCCTTGGCTCTTGGACAACTCTTCTGATAATTATTTTCACTCCTCTGTCAGAAATCTTGCGAGGAGCACCTGGTCGTGGCTGGTTTATGGTGAAATGTTCTTTCCACTTCCGGATTATGGCCCCAACAGTGCTCACTGGAACATTCAGAAGTTTAGAAATTCTGTAACCAATGCCATCAGTATATTTTGCAACAATAAGGTTGCGAAGGTCTTGAGAGAGCTCTTTGCTTTTACACATCATGAGATGTTTCTTATGTGACACCTTGGTAATGAGACACCTTTTTATAGGCCATCAGTTGGGACTGAACCAGCTGATATTAATTTGCACTGACAAGGGGCAGGATTGCTTTCTAATTACTGATAGATTTCAGCTGGTGTCTTGGCTTTCCATGCCTTTTTGCACCTCCCTTTCTTCATGTGTTCAATACTTTTTCCCTGTGTCATTCCATTTTATTACACATAACTTAATTTCTGAACTTATTTGTTTGGTTTTCTTTGTATGTATGGATAATTGGGTTGTTACCGACATCTGGTGAAAAAAACATGTCAATAGCACCTTTTGAAATATATTTACTGAGAAAAATGGTGACGTGTTCAATACTTATTTTACCCGCTGTATGTTTTGAATATCTAGTTTGTTTTGAAAATGTAATGGTTTGAATATTTGAAAAGTGCCAAAATATAAACCCCCCTTGATTTTTGTGTGCTGTAAATGTACACTAATGTCACATAACCTTTTTTCACCAAGTACACTTTGACAATGCCACAGGAGCAAAACCACCAGTGTAAATGTTCAAATGAATCATGGCTTGATTCAATATATAGCTGTTTGCTCCAGTTTTAGCTTCCTGGTATTCACTGTAAGCAGAACCATCATTCATGCCGTTATTTATGCCTTTTCCTACTGCTTTTTTTACTATGATAAGTCAAAATATCTGTGCACAAAGGTAATGGAGGAGCTGCTCACAGCTGCATCTAATTAAAATAACTTGAAGGTGCTCGTGAAACAGCTCCATGTAGATCTTGGAAAAATACATACATTTAATGACAAATGTAGGAAATAACATTTTGCCTTATTTTTGTGACAAAATCACAGTTTGCATTACTTCAAATGGTTAAATTGATTTCTTGCACACTAACTTAACATGTAGTATTCTACTGTATGACATCTAGTATGTAGTACATACTTTATTTACAAGTAATTAACATAAATCTGAGAACATTTCTTAAAGCTTTTCTATTTTTTAGGTCTCATCTCCCAACCATGCTCCAAATAATCACACCAATTTATGTCTGTGTGTGCTCATAGGTGGAGCGCTGTGCAGCACTGTCAGAGAGGCTGGATCTCTTCCAAGTTTTACTGGATCATCCTCATGCTCTGGATCAGCTCAAAAAGAGACCGCTGAAAGACGGCCGGCTGTGGCACGTCTGGCTCAAACTCGACTGTGGCAACGGGAGAGGTAAACCTACATGGAAACCAGGACACAGCTCATCATCTGCTGCTGAAACTCAAGTGCCTGTTTGCTCTTTGCCGTAGCTGGTGTCCTGCACTCAGAACCTGAGGCGCTCAGATTGGCTCAAGCCATCGCCGAGACGGAGGGCGTGGAGCTCACAGGAGTGTACGCTCACTGTGGGAACACCTATAACTGCAGAGGAGTGGAGCAAATACAGGCCGTCGCCCAGGAAACCACCGACTTGACTCTGCAGTTGATGGAAAAGTATGTTATAAAAAAAGACAGTCAAATGCAAGCAGAGGCCAATTTTGTCATTTATAACCTGCCACATAGAAAAATTAAAATACATGTAACTTTTTCTCAGGTACACATTTGTTTATAAATATTATTTGGCTTACTTTCTATTGGCATATACCAGTGTACCTTTCGAAAGAAGTCCAATGATTTATAAGTTCTCTGCTTGACAAAATTCAAGTTGTTTTATGATTGTAGAAGAAAGGAGAATAAAGTTAAGTTAATTCGAAAAAACTTTAAATTACTGATTGCTCAAAAATGTAAAATTTAATTAACATTACTGAAACTTTGCTTAATGACACTGTCAACCTTTTTTCAAATTAAAATGCCACTTGTTACACTCCCCCCCCCCCAAGCGGCTTAAAATGTTAATGCAGATTTAAGTTGTATTACCTGATTGGCAGTAATCACATTAGTAAGGCATAAGAGCACCTACATGTGCATAATCTATTATATTTAGTTCCTATGAAATGTTGTGTTGATAAAATCATTCTTTGAACTTCTCCGGGTTTGTTTTGTTGCAGACTGAAGGCTGTCGGCATCACCTGTAAGTCCAGTATTGGCTCCACCCCTTCCTGTAGTCATCCGGTCAAAGACATGGCGCAGCTCAGCGAGGTGCATCCTGGAAACTATGGCTTCTATGGTGTTTGTATAAATATAACCCTAAATGCATCATACACCAGTTTGTTTGTGCTGTTTTTTTCAGCAGATGAATCAGGTTCTCGTTTGGTCTTTCAGACGTGCAGCAGTCAGTGATTGGCTCATGCAGTCTGGAGGACGTGGCTGTGAGGGTTTTGACGAGGGTCATCGGACACTGTCCTCACAGGAACCAGCTCCTGATTGACTGTGGATGGAGTGGACTCAGGTACCTTCATCAATATTGTTTACCCTGTTTTGTGGTTGCAGAATGGACTTTACCTGCTTACCGTTTTAAGCTGACATAATCCTTGATGATGTATGATATATGATAGCATTCTTAAATGACCCTAGGGGAAGGAGTCTGAGGGCAAAATGTATCATTTTACTTAATTTCCCCTCAATGGACAAATGATAATCACCAACTGGAGCAGATAACTTTTATTACCACTAATGACAGTTTTTTTTATACCATCATTGCAGCTATCTATAGTTTTCATATTTCCTTTCAACCCATTTTTGGTCACTTCTTTCAGTCTAGACGGAGCCGGAAAACTTCCCACTGGATATGCTGTGATTGAAGGACACCCAAACCTCAAGTAAGGTTATCTACTCTTGTCTCTAATCAAAATACTTAACTCAGGTGTGACTGAAGTTCTGATGAAATATATTTCCCTCCAGGTTGTTATCTATGACCCAGGAGCACGGCAGAGTGGAGCCCATCTCAGGACTGCTGGACTACAGCAAATACCCCCTGGGCACTCTGCTCGCACTGATCCCTTACCATGTTAGTACAGTTCAATGTGGAGTGAAAGTTACTGCTGTGTCGGCTTTATCGTGTCACTGTCCTCATGTTTGACCTTGTCTCTGTTCACTTTACAGTCGTGTGCAAGTGCGGTGATGCATCCTGTGTACTATGTGCACTCTGAGGGCCGTCTGCTGGGGAAGTGGATACCGACACGCGGCTGGTGAACGAGCTAGCTCAATGAACACCGGTTGAAGGAATTCTTGGAGCGATTTATGTCAAATCTAGTTTCTTCCAAAATTTAAGTGTAGAGGAATTTTAAAACCACTGATTAAGTTACACGTACTAATTGTGTAGACCTATTCTCCAAGTGTTGTATATGAAGGGTTTGAATAACAAAAGGCTTTTAGACTATGTTGTCACCTCATCGTTTCATCCAAGCCACCAAGCTGTGTTTTTGAAAGAGTTGTATGTGAATGTCAATATACTAAGACCAAGACAGCAGCGACAAAATGCAAGTAGGCTGGGGTCAGTATGTGAGCAGGTACTGGAGGCTGAAACAATAAACACAAAATAAGCACGTGTTATGACTCTTGTCTATAAACAATGTAGCCTAGGAATGTTTGTTTTAACCTTCCGCTTTCAGGGGTGTTCATTTATTTTTGAATAACCATTATTTTGTTTTTTGCACAATCTTCAGTTTTGAATTATCCCTAAATGTAATTACTGAAAAAGAGACGCTTTGCTGTGTACTGCAGAATAACAGGCGCTGATTACTACATGACGGACCTATGTATAATCAGTAAGTATAATGATCATTAGCCTGTTGAAGGGAATTTATAATAAATTATCCCTCATGATGAGCTTTTATGGACAAAGTGTACAGTGACTAGCATAGTCTCTCTTTAAAATAATGGTGGTGTTTTATTTTTTTCTGACTAAATAAAATAACCATAAAGTTACTTATTTTGTCTTGCACCTTTCCAAAATAGGTTTATAATGATAATAGGATTAAAACGTTAACATTTTAATTATAACAGATAAGTACAATGCCAAATTATTATTATTAATGTTAATATTCCTAACAATCATAAAACTGTTTCAAAAGCGAGGAGGTTGTGCTAAGTGCATCTTGGGAAATGTGGTTTTATCGAAGCTAACGTTCTGATTGGCCAGAATATGACCTTTCGCTTGTCACGTGGTTTAAAAACTTCAGGAGGATGGCGCGGAAAGTTGTCACACCACACAGCGTTGCTCTCAGTCCATAAACGTTTTGTTTACATTTTTCCTCAGGAGGTTCTGACTCATTTGCTGGTAAGTTAGACGCATTTGTTACTTTTTCACTTTTCATTAGACATTCAGTGTGCTGCCGCTGTCCTCTGTCGCTGACTGTCCACGGGGAGACTAACCTAACGTTACCCCACACTGTGCTGTCAGCTAAAACTGCGTTACAGTGACTGACAGAGCCAAACAACATGAGCGATTTAAGACCCCGCTGCGTAACGTTAGATAGCTTTTAGCTCGCTACTGTCACGCTGTATGTTGTGTTTCCCGTTAGTTATCATGAGCGTGCTGGAGGTGAAGTTCATTGGTGATGGAGATGCTCTGGAGCACATCGTGGACAAACAGGAGGGTATGTGGACAACAATCATGTTACTTCTCCTGCTTGGATGTTTGGGTTTACGACTCTGTCTCACTAACCTGCCTGTCTGTCTCTCTGTGTATAACTTACAGGTGTGCAGAGTAACAGTGGATCTGTTCAGAAGATTGTAACGTTTAAGAGCCCAGCTGGACGACGAGCCAGAGAGGATGCAGGACATGATGGGGACGAAAATGGAGTCCTTGATGAGCAGAACTATGTCCAAGCTCTGGGAACAGACAATGCAGAAGGTGAGTGAGACAACTGCATGTTCTTGAATACCTGTTGTGGGAAGTAAACCATGTCCAACTTCTCTTTCTCCATCTCGCCTATTTAGTTGTCAATTTTGTTAAACTGTTTTTCAGCCAGCTGCTAAATGATTCAAAACTATATTCAGCTGCCATTTGGTATGGACTCAGTTTCCATTATATTAGGTACACACAGCTATGCAGTGTAATACAACAGCCCTGCAATAAATCCTTTCTTCATGGTCAGGTTAAAGTGTTTGTTTGTGTTGAAACCTCAGGGATGAAACTGTTTTAGAGAGCTTGTTGTTGTTGATTTATATTGTGGCACTTAGATGTGCTTCCTATAAGGTATTTGGTTTGTTCACCCCATTTGCATCAACAAGAGTAGACTGAATTTATATACAGTATAGTAAAATTGAATATTTTCACGACTGATCAATACATTCAACACACCAGCCCCTATTCCTCCTGGTACAGCCTAAATTAGCACAAGGCTGTTGTGTTAATTGCTGCTAATCATATACTAATGATCACTTCAAGTGGTTACATCTATGATACATAATTCTTCTTTTGTTTTTCAGAAGATGAGGAGGGTATGTACAGAGTGGCTGGGTCCACTATCTTCACCTTTCAGAAAGCCAAACGTGGACACAGCATGGCCCAAACTGGTGAGAGCCTTCGCCCTCTTCTGTTATAGGACATGTCATACACATGATTATTAACTTGGTTTTCAGGATTTTACACACTGAATTTTTGTGGGGGGGTTTTTGTACAATTAGCAAGTGAATTGGCTCGGACTCCTGGGAAAAGTGTGACCTTCACCACGACCCCCAACATTGAACCCTCGACTCCCACCCGAACAAGCCGCAGTGAGTTCAGCACACTTTTCTTTATTTTTTTCTGTCTGTCCTTTCCTGTGTCCCTTTGCATAAAACTAAGTGTATTCTGTCTCTCTCTGACTAGACAACAGAGGTGGAAGCAGGACGCCACAGAGGGTGAGCCTAGAATTAATTTGTTTGCTCTCATATACACAACACATAAGATCCAGCAACCTTTCTTTGACGCTGTTGCTAATGTTTCTATAAGATGTTTTCAGGCAGCTTTGTTTCAGTGTCAGAGATGCGGTTTTTCTCAGTGTTACCTCTGCTTTTTGCATGACAGAGCAAGAAGGTTCAGTTTGTCTCCACAACACCCCACAGGCTCAGGAAAAGAATGACAGGTGAGTGTAACGATGGAGGTGGAAGCTCTTGTTGTTACAGTAGTTTATGTATATGTAGAAAGTTAGACTTTTGCTAAGCTCTTTGATGCTCTCAGCTCCCAGCATGCGGTCAGACAGCGATAGTGAGCTGTCGCCCTCCGACTCTGGGGAGGAGGAGGAGGAGGATGAAGATGTGATGGAGGAAGAGACGAAGGTAAAGAAAGAAGACAAGGAGAGCTTGAAGACTTTAAAAACGCCCAGTAAAGGTTCATCCGCAGCGCTCTACAAGACTCCTGCCAAGAAGAGCAAGACCACATCAGAAGCACTCAATCAGCCCACTATGGTTGAGGAGTATTTTGAAGCCCATGGCAATTCAAAGGTCTTGACATCAGACCGCACCCTGGAGCGTTTACACACCCCTAAACTTGACAGGGTTAGTATATGACCGCCAGTGTTCTAAATGTATTCGACGAGCCGTGTTCCCGTGTCATTGAAGCAAATCCTTTTTTTCTGTTTGCAGGAGACCTTGGTCCAGCTTTTAGAAGGAAAACCGTCGTGCTGCTCGAAAGAGATCCAGCAGCTCCACAGCAAACACCAAAAGCACTTTAGCAAATGGATGTTACAGTTACAGTAAGTGTGGTTTGCGCTTTCTTTATTCCATGCCTTTCTTTTGTAGTGTTTGTAATACAGTACAGGACGGAAAATGTCTCTGTGTTTGCTTGTTTAGGTTGGGATTCAGTGTGCTGGTCTACGGTTTGGGCAGCAAAAAATCTCTGCTGGAGGACTTCCGTGTGTCTCACTTGGCTCAGGAGATCCATCTCGTGGTCAACGGATTCTTCCCTTCTATAACTCTTAAATCAGTCAGTATACACAGAAAAATCTCTGAAAATGAAAATGCCTTATTGGTACAGTCTATATCAAAAGTTCAACTGAAAAGACCAAAATATGCAATCCATGTATCCTACTTATAAGTGTGGTGACGTATCTTATTCTTCTGTGCTTTAGAGATCCATTGTTGTTCAAAAACTTTTCCTTTTACTACGATGAACACAGGGAACAAAGTATATTTTGAGACAAACACACTGTCTTGCATAAGAAAATACTCACTACAGCACCAACTGTGTATCAAACCAAAGCTGAAAGTACTCCTGAGTAACATTTTAGATTAACTGGTGTCCAGCTGTTTGAGGAAATGACTTCCCTATTTAAAAAAAGAAACTATTGTAAATAAACCAAGCCTCATGTTTCACGTCTTTTGGGACCCAATGGGCATGGAGCTGAGTGCCACAGACTTAACACATTGTTGGTTTTGGTCTTTTCACAGGAATTTGCATCCAGCCTTGTGGTTTCAGCAATGTCAATAAAGTTTGATTTTCTTAGTTTGTACGTCTGTCTGTGCTTTCATTGCAGATCTTAAATGCTCTGACTAGTGAAGTTCTAGAGCATCAGGGAAATTTCCGGACACCCACGGACCAGATCCAGTACATCACTCAGACCCTTAAAGACAGTAAGTGTGTCTGTCACTTGTCTCCGTCTTAAGCTTGTGAATTCTTCATTTTTACAATTGAAGCATGTCCTTGCAGGCCCGGATCTCCACGTGTACCTGCTGATCCATAATATCGATGGACCAATGCTACGAGGAGAGAAAATCCAAAGTGCACTGGGGCAGCTGGCATCCCTGCCCAACCTGCACTTGGTGGCGTCTTTAGACCACATAAACGCTCCAATGGGTTGGTGTTTGTGTGTGCCACTGTACTGCCATGTTAATTATATTTAAACGTATTCTTGTAGCTGAATCTTTCCTGTGCGTTTCCAGTGTGGGACCAGTTTAAACAGAGCCAGTTTAACTGGTTGTGGTGGGAGTGTGTGACCTTCCAGCACTACGTAGAGGAAACGTCGTACGAAAACTCGCTCCTGGTGCAGCAGACTGGCGCTCTCGCTCTCTCCTCCCTTACACACGTGCTACGCAGCTTGACACCCAATGCAAGGTAATACATACACCTTGATAAGATTAAATGTCAGAGCCCTTACGTAATTCATGAGTTACTTAAATTCTTCATGGCTCTGTGTCCTTTCTTTTTGCAGAGGAATTTTCAAATTGCTGGTGAAGTTCCAGCTGGAAAACCAAGATAACCCTTCATACACAGGTACACACAGAAAAACTTAAAAATGGACTACTGGTATTTTCCTAAAACGTGTATTTGTGGCATTATGATTGTAATTTTTTCCTATCACTGTGTGCAGGATTGTCATTTCAAGATTTCTACCAGCGTTGTCGAGAGGCGTTCTTGGTGAACTCCGACCTCACACTCAGGACTCAGCTGACTGAGTTCAGAGACCACAAACTGATACGGACACGCAAGGTGGAGCCCTGGTTCCCTTCATAATTCCCGACCCTCATTCAGTGTCTTAAATCTCTGCAGACTCCAGTGTCTGTTATTTAATATTTATTCCAATGATTCTCCAGGGTGCAGACGGAGTGGAATACTTAGTCGTCGCTGTGGACGCAGGCACGTTGATGGATTTCCTGGAGAACGAAGAGGGTGACTGAGAAGAAAAGGCTTTTGACTTGTATCTCTTGTAGTTCATCCACTGACCAGTTAAGAGATTTTTTGGTTGAATCGATCACGGATATAAAAACCCGGTTACATCTGATCTACAGAACACGTGAGCCCAGCGTATAGGCTCTGCACGGTTTTGAATGAATGAATGGATGAATCTAATTATTGGTGAAATGTTTTCACTTGTTAGAAATTACCCATTAGAGCTCTGTGACATTCTCATCTTGTTTAATGTATACATGTTTTAAGCTAACACCTGTGTAATTAAAATCAACACTTAAAAGTAAATGAGTTATTGCAATTTCCTGTCTTTACTTACAGAAATAGATTAACATTAAGCAAAACGTACATTATTTTGTGTGTACAAGGCAGGTAGGCATGCTGCTATGAATAAAAAAAAAAAAAGAAAGCCAGAGAAGTTATTCAATACTGCTCCACATGTGAAAACTGTGTTATCAAAGGGTGAGTGGTCAGTGAAACTACATCACATGCCATGCATATTGCAATCGGAAGGTAACGGGTAAAAAGGGGGTGTTTTGTATCCTGTTTGTGATCCCCAAGAAAAAGGTTTGGTCTAAATGGAGAGAGTTGTTTGACCCTGAGTGCATGCTATGAAATGCTTCAGTCTTGGATGTCAGCAGTTTTCTGTGTCTGCAGTGAATCCGTTAGCATTTCTGAGTCCATCGTGTAAGTCTGGAGTATATTTAGGGTAGCTGTGTGTACAATGTGAAGCTCGTCTTCATCCAAGTCCTTCAGCAGCAGCAGAACTGCATCGAGAGAGTGCGTCTGAAAGTACAATTTACATTCTCATTTATTGGCTGAGATTAATAAGATAAATGTACAACATTTTTCCAACATTTTGAGTTTTAGGAAGCAATGTTCAGATATAAGGGTACCTTTTTCATTGATGGTTTGTTTTCTCTGGTTGATGGAGACGAAAGAGAAGGGAACTTATCTCTGGAGAGGAGTTTCATCCCCAACTCTTCTCTGATTTTGCTAAAAACGAAAATCCAGATAGAACAGTTTTGTTCTTAATGTCTTCATTATCTTGAGAGATTAATTTCAATGAATGCATGTTCTCCTTCCTTGCAAACCACAAGGCTTACTTGGTCTCCTCCATGTTGTAGTTAAGAGGGTCATTCTCCGTCTCTGCATCTGGCAGTCCGTTGGTGGAAAGCTGGTTTTGGACACTGCCTAGGGGAGTGGTGACCTCTTCGCCCTCCATGACAGCAAGTGCAAGCTCATCCTCTGTCACTACTGCAAACACCAAACTCTTAAATTCAATCATATCCAAAGCTATGCAGAGTCTGGCTCCAGTACACAATCATTGAATGTCTTTCTTCCAATTGTGGGTGCAAATCATTTCTCATACAGTCACAAACTCTGCAAACTCACCTTGGTTGTCGAGCTTCTGGAGGCGAGGCAGGCAGCGCAGTACAGTGAGGCGGTACCGGCTGGAGTCGGTTCCACAACAAGGGTTCTCAGCCAGCCAGAGAACCCTGAGACGCGTCAACGGACGCAGATATGAGAGCTCAGAGAGTGAGGGAACCTTGTTCTTTCTTAGGTAGAGCTCACATAGAGACAGACAGCCGGCCAGAGGGGAGAGAGACGAGATGCTGTTCACACTACAGAGAAAGAGTGAGAAAAGGGAGAGCCAGGATTCATAGATCATCTCAAATGATCAGGTGCAAATGTAACAGTGTCATGTGTGAATGTGTCAAAGAGAGACACAGCTCATTTAAATAAACCAACCTTAGTGTCAGCACCTCAATGTTTGCCATTTGGGAGAAGATAGAAATCTGGAAAGACAAAGTGTAAGGGAACACTTATATTATTGCAAAGCATGCATAAGGACATGCATACAAATTAAATTAAAAATAATAAACAGTAACAAAGTCAATTTGAGCATGAATTGTCGAACCAAAGAATGATGTCCATTAAGTGACTACTCACATCGGTCAGGTTGCATCCCCTGCAAAAAAGAAATGCAAAAAGAAATGTTATCACAAATGCGAGGTATACAAAACAAGCTGTACCTGTCAACATCGGCCAGCGTGTACAGCATGTAACGTTAAACCAAAAACCAACAATAATGACTGGTACCTGTTAAGCTAAAATGTTAACACTTACCAGCAGTTCAATTTCTTCACGCTTTCCAAGTCGGAGGCCTTAGCCTTCCCCAGAACCTGTTTCCGTGTTAGCTTCATAGCAAACCAATCAACATGCTGTCAAGAACGAATATTTTAATGCACTATATGTTCACAAACAGCACAGCCCCCATTGTGGCAGGCTAAGTGGACAAACATTTCAACTCAGCAACAAGGATGTCGTTTCCACCACTGTAATGCGCATGCGCGTATCGACCGAGGCGTCCTTAGTTACAGCCGATCCCTTTTTCATTATTGCGCTCGTTTTGTTGTAATTGCTGAAGAGCAATACTACTACTTTGCAAAAGTCCGTAGTATTATATACGATTTTAAAGAGTAATTTTATTTCGATGTAGTATTATCAAAACTCTGTGAAAACTCAAAGTCCCACAATGCATTGTAAACGAAAGGGTAAATCGCGCCTGCGCGCTAAGCAATCCCTCTTTGGACCTACGTCTCCACTGAAACGATGGTGAGCCCGAATGTCCCCTTCCAAATCCGTGTCAATCTAACCATTCCTGTGCTCTAAATGATATAATCACATGTTTGGGGGCTTTGTGGTGTCCTTTTTAATCAGACCTGCCCGTTATTTGTGTCCGTTTTGTGATTGTTTCACGGCTAAAACGATGTTTTCGTGTCCCATTGAGACAGAAATGGCTGACACCATTGCTACGAGTTCCTCCCTGTGTCGGGGCAGTATGCGGCTAGTAACGTTAGCTTGCTGTCGGCCGCTAAATCCTGATTTCCGTGCAAGTTTAGTGGACCCTCAGCTTTTACAGTAAAACTAAATTATTGCTTCATGTCTCACTATAGCTGGTCTCAAAACCTGGACCAGTGTTGAATAGTCGTGAAGTGAGCTCCCGTTCAGCGGCTAGCGTGGGCAGAGGACGCTCATGATGCTAACGTTAGCCGGGTAGACCACCGGTGACTCTCACTCACCCTGGGTCCATTGGTTTTATAGTTAAGTGGAGTAAAACGTGTTGAATACTTGCAGTGAAGTGACAATACGTGTTCCCCAATACATTGGGTTTCCATAATATTATCCTGAATACCTGATGGTCCGGGGTTGGAGTTTGCTCAAGGCAAACCTTGTAGCGCTACCCCTGTACCACTAGACACTAACGTGTCTGCTTGTAAAGTAAGTGGCAGATGTGTCGATTGTTATAAACGAGTTTATCATTAGTTATATGCTTGTCCCCTTCCAATTAATTTGAGATTTTGTATCTTATTGTGTGTTTTGTGTTTACAGGCCAAGCGTACCAAGAAGGTGGGGATCGTTGGTAAATATGGCACGCGTTATGGCGCGTCGCTGAGGAAGATGGTGAAGAAAATTGAAATCTCCCAGCACGCCAAATACACCTGCTCTTTCTGTGGCAAGGTTAGTAACACCCTGACTCATTCAGAATATATACTGATATGAAGGTACAATGACAATCCTTACAGCAAATGGCACATGTTTTATATTTAGAGGACACCCATATGTCAGGAAAAATGACAAGATACTGTTGTGTAACTTATTGTGTTAACTTTGTTTTGACAGACCAAGATGAAGAGGAGGGCCGTTGGTATCTGGCACTGTGGGTCCTGCAGGAAGACCGTGGCAGGAGGCGCCTGGACTTACAAGTAGGCTTATTTTTGCTTTGCAGCAATTCTTCCATCCAGCTGTAGCTGGCAACACGTAGTCGACCAAATTTAAATGGTTGCTGTAGATGTTTTCCTAGCCACTCTTTGAAAGAAATCAGGGGTTGAGGGCTGCATCTTATGCTGATGTTAAGCTCAAGGACTCCACTATCAGGAGTATTATTTATGGCCACCAGCATGGTGTATTTCTACCTGCTGCTGGGGTTTTGTTGTGGCAATTTTGACTTAAATTAAGCTTTCCACTGTCTTATGAGTCTCTCTGTTGACATGTATAAATAAATTATTTTAATTAAAAAATGTTCTAGCAAATGGGAGGGGAGAAATGTCACAAAAAGAACTGTACCCAGGGAGCAAGCAGTTTTTTCACTTATAAAACTGGATGTCACTTAATGTGTCAATACAATGCAAAGCTCCAATGCTTATATTGGTTTATAAATGTTATATCTATAAGTGATTAGCATGTTTGTGCAATTAATAGTCTACCTGTTGGTATGGACACAGTATGTTATACATCTGTTTGCAGGGCTTATGGGCAGTATTGATTAATGCAAATTAATGATTCTGGGATTGGGCAGTAGAAGAGGCACTGTTTTCTTCACTGCCATATCACAGCATCGTTCATCACACCAAATTAAAATCTCTCAGCTACAAAGTACATTTTTCCCCTCCCATTTTGCTAGAACATTTTTAATTTCCTCAGAACAGCAGACTCATTTTTCAATTTAAAATAGGAACTTAGTTGATGAGAGTTCAGGGGACGTCACATTGTCCAATTACATGTATGGAGAATTTATTTAGACACGTCAATAGAGAGACTAATAAATAAGCTAGTGGAAAGCTTAATTTAAGTCAAAATCATGGCCTTGCCAGAGAAACGTAATAAATAATTGATTTGCTGTGGCAACCTACCAGAAAACGTCTAAAATCATATCATTGCGTTGAACACTGTTTGTGAACCACAAAGCAACTCTTAAGTGGCCTCAAATTAAGTATTTATGTGATGGCAAACAACTACTTTCTGATGTAGTTAGATCATTTTATTATTGAATATTGTTTATGAAAGGTTTCCCTGAATTTAAGGCTGAGTGAAGAGGCCATAAGTAGAAAAACATTTTTGTCTTCGTCTTAAGTTTTTTTTTTTTTTTTTTTTTTTTTTTCATTCCCTTCACTAAAATGTCATTATTGAGGAGGAAAGAGTTTATTTGAAAAACAATGCCACAATTTCAAAATTAAAATTTGAACACATTTTCACAACATCATTTTATTTTCATGAAAATGGCCAATAACTAAAAAGCTCCCGCATGTATAAGTGGAGCAACACCAAGGTTTTTCTCAACAGGTAAAGTTTTCTAAATAATGGAAAGTAACTTAAAAAACAAGGGATGAGAATCTCTGACCATGGATGTTTGGAATATACATTCACAAAGTAATGTTATTGTTTGCCTTTTCCAGCACAACGTCCGCTGTCACAGTCAAGTCCGCGATCAGGAGGCTGAAGGAGTTGAAGGACCAGTAAACCAGTGCTACGATCACTGGTGGATTTGGGACTTTTTCTATAGTTTAACCGACCTGGACTTGGCCTCAACACCCACAAATAAATCTGTCTGGAGCGGAATTCTTTGTCTTTGTTCATCTATTTTATAATGTATCAGGGAAATCAAAACGTGGGCGCTAACTACAAGAAGATGCTTCAACAAACTTCATGAGTGAAAAGTTCAGGGTGACAATAAAGTTGCACCATTGAAAAGCAGTACGAGTGTTGCAACATATTGTTTTTGGGCCACTATAGCTGGTGGAATCTAAATTTTACCAGCCAGTTAATAGATGACAGCTGTTCTTTTTCTGAGGGGTGAGTGAAGCAAATCTAGCAGCAATATTTGAACATTTTACCAGCATTTGCCTGATGCCATTTCCCGACCCTGGGTACAGATTTCCTAGTAAATTTGGTTTCAATGGTGCCATGACAAATGGGGTTCTCCTGGCCTGCAATTTCTTGGCAGTAAACTTCCACAGTTTTTCTTGTGAAAAATCCACAGATTTATGGCGGTCACTGATACAGGAGTTGGAAGTATGCTCCATTTAAACCTGTGGACAACTAAGTTAAAGCCTTTATTTATTTATTTTTTATATCCACTGCTTTGCATCAGAGCCTTCTGCTTGTTTTGAATACACAGTAAATTAGAGAATACTGCTGACTCTGGATCAGAGGGTGAATACATACAAGGCAACATAAAGTTAGTTAATTGGAACTATAATTGGTTATAAGACAATCACTTAAGCAGAGATTAAATGTTTAATACAGATGTTTTTACCTGCAGATATTTCAACTTGTCAAATACAGGTGTAATACAGTCGGGTCCATAAATATTTGGACATTGACACAATTTTCATCATTTTGGCTCTGTACACAACCACAATGGATTTGAAATGACACAATCAAGATGTGCTTTGAATGCAGATTTTTAGCTTTAATTTGAGGGTATTTACATCCAAATCAGGTGAACACTAGCAATTACAACAAATGATATACATGGTCCCCCCCCTTTTGAAGGGACCAAAAGTAATGGGACAAAGTAACATAATCAAATCAAATTGTCACTTTTAATATTTGGCTGCCAATCCTTTGCAGTCAATGACAGCCTGAAGTCTGGAACCCATAGACATCACCAGATGCTGGGTTTCATCCCTGGTGATGCTCTGCCAGGCCTCTACTGCAACTGTCTTCACTTCCTGCTTGTTCCTTGGGCAGTTTCCCTTCAGCTTTGTCTTCAGCAAGTGAAAGTCATGCTCAATTGGATTTAGGTCAGGTGATTGACTTGGCCATTGCAGAACATTCCACTTCTTTGCCTTGATAAACTCTTTGGTTGCGTTTGCAGTATGCTTCGGGTCATTGTCCATCTGCACTGTAATGTGCCGTCCAATGAGTTTTGAAGCATTTGGCTGAATATGAGCAGATAATATTGCCCGAAACACTTCAGAATTCATCCTGCTGCTATTGTCATCAATAAATACGAGGGAACCAGTTCCATTGGCAGCCATACATGCCCATGCCATAACACTACCACCACCATGCTTCACTGATGAGGTGGTATGCTTTGGATCATGAGCAGTTCCTTCCCTTCTCCATACTCTTCTCTTTCCATCATTCTGGTACAAGTTGATCTTTGGCTCATCTGTCCATAGGATGTTGTTCCAGAACTGTACAGGCTTTTTTAGATGTTTTTTTGGCAAACTTTAATCTGGTCTTCCTGTTTTTGAGGCTAACCAATGGTTTACATCTTGTGGTGAACCCTCTGTATTTACTCTGGTGAAGGCTTCTCTTGATTGTTGACTTTGACACAGATACGCCTTCCTCCTGGAGAGTGTTCTTGATCTGGCCAACTGTTGTGAAGGGGTTTTTCTTCACCTGGTAAAGAATTCTTCGGTCATCAACCACAGTGGTTTTCCTTGGTCTTCCTGGTCTTTTGGTGTTGCTGAGCTCACCAGTGCTTTCTTTCTTTTTAAGAATGTACCAAACAGTGGATTTGGCCACACCTAATGTTTTTGCGATCTCTCTGATGGGTTTGTTTTGATTCTTCAGCCTAATGATGGCTTGCTTCACTGATAGCGACAGCTCTTCGGACTTCAAATTGAGAATTGACAGCAACAGATTCCAAATGCAAATCCCACACTTGAAATTAACTCTAGACCTTTTATCTGCTCCTTGTTAATTAAATAATGAGGGAATAACACACACCTGGCCATGGAACAGCTGATCAGCCAATTGTCCAATTACTTTTGGTCCCTTCAAAACGGAGGGACCACGTATAAAATGTCTTGTAATTCCTACACCGTTCACCTGATTTGGATGTAAATACCCTCAAATTGAAGCTGAAAGTCTGCACTCAAAGCACATCCTGATCCTGTATCATTTCAAATCCATTGTGGTTGTGTACAGAGCCAAAATGATGAAAATTGTGTCAATGTCCAAATATTTATGGACCTGACTGTATATGATCATCAATAATGGCTGCATTCCATGTGTCTCCAATATCTTACCTCTGGTGTTTTAAAGTAAAGTATTTATGTCCCTCGGGCACAATTGTGATTGCAGTCTGTAGTCAAGAATATGTACAATAAACCAAATGGCAAGCAATACAATATACACATGATTACACAACATATACAAGGAAAGGTTAGTGCCACAGTCGCTGTCTTTAATACTTAAGCAGAAGTTGAAAACATTTCACTGAATGGATAATGCTTGTCAATCAGGATGTCTGTGGTGAAAAATATGTATTACTGGAACTATACAGGCTCAGCATGAATTGTTACATACATTCCATAAATGTGTATTATTTTGTATACTGTTACTTTGATTGCAAGTAAGAGGAACAGGTTTTATTTTTGATAATTTCCAAAGATTTCGTTGATCTTCATCAAAGGTGTGAATAGACATACCTACAAATAAGCACACATACAAATAATACAAGTTAAAGCTAAATATATCGAAGAATAAAACAACTTAGAGACGATATATTTATTTTCCATCTGACTAATTAATTTCAAGATTAACCTGCCCGATAAGATTGATAAAAATAGATAAAGACTTTAAAGAACTGACTACATATTTAACGAAGTGCAGGAAAAATACATAGAAATTCAGTAGTTGATTTTAAAATATTTCACACCAGATTTATTGTACTAACAACATACATAAACATCTACATCTGTATAAAGACAAATTGAACTGCATAGAGAACAGTTAACGCTACATTCCTGAAGATGGCAGCATAGAAACATCAAAGATATCTACTTCCGTAAGATATCCAGCAGGGGGCGTTGCGTCGCCCTTTTGCCATGGTGCTTGTCCTCAGTATAGGTAAAATAAACAAGTATGGCGGTGTCCAGTGTTTTCAGACCGGGGTTATTCAGCCATAAAGTTGCAATAGTAACGGGTGGCGGCACCGGTATCGGTAAAGCTATCTCTGCAGAGCTGCTGGAGCTGGGTGAGTGATGCGGCGTTCAGGGTCAAGAGACATATTTGAAGACAGTTTGAAGTGAACGGCTACTGACTGAAAACAAGAGCCAGTGAACTTTGACACATATAGAAGAAGACATGATCAAACCTCACTGTCAAACCAGCGAAGGCTTTAAACTGTGTAAACATGTGTAAACAGTGTTGGGGCACGATGTTAACAGCTGTCAATGTATGTGATAAGGTATTTTAAGGTTTACAGTGCGTGGCAATATAGCAAAATATCCTGGGATACAGAATTTGGTGCGACACCTGGTTGTAGTATTGTCTCCCTCTCAGAGTTCAGTACCTTTACCGTCCAAGTTTGTCATAGCTGAATAAATACCGAAAAAAGTGATTCAGTACAAATTGCACAGTAAATTCACACAAGAGCAAGCAATATGTGACTCTGACTTGTGGTGACCTCATCCATAAAATCACATCACATAACCAATTCATTATTACATAAGTTGCATCTTGAAGTGAACAGACTTTCAGTGTCTAACTATTTTGTCTCCAGGTTGCAATGTGGTGATCTCCAGTAGAAAGGCAGAGAGGTTGGAGGCGGCAGCTCAGGAGATGAGACAAAAAATCCCTGCCTCCAGCCCGGCGTGTGTCACTCCTCTACCATGTAACATCCGAAACGAGGATGAGGTGGGCCTGCACCATGGACTGTATATAAGAAGCCTGCACACACCTTCAGAACTGCTTCACATTGATGTTGTCAATAACTGATCTTGTGGTTTTGATCCCCTCATGCTGCAGGTGAAGGAGCTTGTGTCGTCAGTGCTGAAGCGATACGGCAGGATAGACTTTCTGGTGAACAATGGAGGAGGTCAGTTCAGCAGCCCAGCGGAACACATGTCCTCCAAAGGCTGGAAAGCCGTCATAGACACCAACCTAACCGGAACGTTCCACTGCTGCCAGGAGGGTAAGATGCAGACGGCTAACACTGGCTCAGTGTGTGTTCTTGCTAAAGCTTTATGTTTTACTGTGTTGCTGTTCCATCTCCACACAGTCTACACCGCATGGATGAAACAGCACGGAGGTGTGATCGTCAACATCATCGCTGACATGTGGAAAGGCTTCCCGGGCATGGCGTAAGCAGCACCGCCCACAAAATTCACACACAAATATACAACATGCACACTCAGTATCTCCTCTCCCTGACAGCCACACAGGGGCAGCGAGAGCAGCAGTGGACAACTTAACCAAGAGTCTGGCCATTGAGTGGGCAGCCTCAGGAGTCAGAGTCAACTCTGTCGCACCTGTAAGTACAGGTCATGAGTTAACACAGAACAAGTGTGGGAGGTCTTTAATTAGCAAGCTATGTCAAATCTGTGCATTTGTCTGGTTGCAGGGCACAATATTTTCCAAAACTGCGATGGAGAACTACAAGGAGTTTGGACCAGAACTTTTCAAGATGTCTGTTCCATTTAGCCCCGCAAAGAGGCTGGGAGTACCAGAAGAGGTGTGTTATTATGAAGTGACAGCCACAATACCCGAGGAAAGGCGATCATGAAACTCAGATTTGTTACATGCACTGCAGTGTCTTTGGATGTAATACGTATGCAAGAAAAATTGGAAATACCAGTTTATGATATTTTTAAGTGCTTAATAAAGTCCCTGATCATGCATCCAAAGTCATGGCTGTACCTTGCAAAAGTAAACATGCAAACAACATCTGTCTTGTTGATTACTGCCTTGTGGATATGGCCAAGTTATATGGAAAATACACCATAGTTACGTCTGCAATTCTCTAAGTCAAGCATCTGTTTATCTCAGAAAATCACCTGTTTAATGTCTAATTGATATCCGCCACAAGAGGAAGTCAAACTGAACTGTTGCTTTCACTATTTCGGAAAACATCCTGTGAGACATACGACATGATCATTACTTTTAGTGCTACCTTTAGACATCAAAGTCACGTATCAAAACATGAGTGATAAAATCCCCACGCTGCAATACATTTGTCAGACTGTATTAAGAAATGGTCGTGTTCTTGGAAGTCAAGCCACATAGCACAGTAAGATGGTGGGCCCTTTAAATAGAAAATACTAATGGTTCACATATGGTAATTGAGAGCAATAGATACAGAGTATGTGCTGTGTGAGTCTGGCTTTGTTGCAGTTTCACTGACTGCAGTGATTTTTTTCTGTTTCTTTTAAAATTGTGCTTTGATGTTCAGATCTCATCAGCAGTGTGTTTCCTGCTCTCTCCTGCTGCCTCCTACATCTCCGGAGCCACCCTGAGGGTTGATGCAGGACAGAGTCTGTACCACTCCATGTGGGAGATACCCAGTACGTTTATCCTGCTAAAGCATCCACACTTTGGTCTTTATAGTATATTCTGTTTATACTATATAGCATACTATGTAGTATACTAAATTCTCAAGTGTGTTCTTCTTCAGACCACAGCGCATGGCCAGAGGCTCCAGAGGGGGAGAACCTCGACGCTCTGAAGGACCTGCTTAACCCACAAAGCAAACTCTAATTCACATTTGTGACATGGTGTTAGCCCAGTCAATAAAAACACAACACACAACACACACACACACACACACACACACACACACACACACACACACACACACACACACACACACACATTTAGCCCACAAGCATCATGGACATTGAGCTGTGGAGGCACCACAAGCACTGTCAAAGAAACAAGACACCATAGCACCCTGGTTATGAGACTGTTTAAATAAGATAAGATAAGATAAGATAATCCTTTATTAGTCCCGCAGCGGGGAAATTTGCAGACTTACAACAGCGTAGAGTAAAGTGCACACAAGAGACATAGTAGAAGAAGACAAGATAAGAATAAAAAAATAAAGAAATAAAAAATAAAAATAAAACAAGTATTTATAAATAAGCAATAAAAAACAGTAGAAAAAAACAAAAAAACAACAATAACTGAAATATTATATTTACAGACAGAGAAAAAAAAAAAACAACTATTTTAACTATTTTTAACTTTCTTAACTATTATTGCACAGTGTAGTGTATTGCACAGGTTATTATTGTCATGTGGTCATGTGGTCTGCTGGGAGCAGAGCTGGTTGTGCAGCCTGACAGCAGCAGGAAGGAAGGACCTGCGGCACCTCTCCTTCACACACCGGGGGTGAAGCAGCCAGTGGCTGAAGGAGCTGCACAGAGCTGCCAGAGTGTCCTGCATGGGGTGGGAGGTATTGTTCATCAGGGATGATAGCTTGGCCATCACCCTCCTGTCTCCCACCACCTCCACCGTATCCAGTGGACACCCCAGCACACTGCTGGCCTTCCTGACAAGCTTGTTCAATGATTGTTGCATATTGTGTACATAATTGTATGTAATTATTAGCAACACAAGAGTCTGATTAGTTTCTTGAATAATGAGTTGTGTCATAAACTGTTAAAATGTATGTAGAATATTTTTTTCCAATGCATTTGTAAGTTGGTAAGTGAACATACAGGGTTTCCTAACATAATAAATGGACACAAAAAAAGAAACAGTAAAGGAAAAAGGACATTGTTTTTCATTTGTGCTGATTAGGTGTCTCTGAAGTCAGGGGTGTCGATATCGAAAGCAAGATCACATTTCGTTTGTAACCTGGACCTTGCACTGGGCTCCTGGTGAAATTGGACAGCAACCCTTTTTGTTTTTTACAGGTACCTGATTATGTTATTTTATAAGAATCATAATCAGATCTAGATAGGTTCAAAGTTGAATAAGTATTTACATTAGGATGGCATTTAGTGACCCTTTTTCCTGAATAGTAATGAATACAAAGAGTAAACAAACTTTAATATGAATTGTATGCTATACAGAGTAACATTGTATTCAACTACTGCCTTACAGTTCACAAATTCACAAACGGATATAACATCAGTAAATAATGCAGAGTTGTACTCGATGCATAAAAGTGCTGCACCACTTCTATAATGGTTTGCTCCATAGACTTTAGGTTTGCACAAAACGCGGTCTTCAAGGAGACGCTCTGGTATTTTGTCCCAAAAGCTGTGCCGTCATGTTACCGTAAGACGGAGTTAACTGTCGCAAACATTTAGTCCAGATTCAGAGGTCACAACAAACCACTCAGGTACAGTGTTTATCTTTTGTATACAATAATACATTTGTATTGCATGTTTTGTTGCTCTTTCACAATGGGGAGCAAAACCACCTTAACACATAATTAAGGTGTCGATGTGCCCTAGAATAAATGCTGCAATTGTATCTGTCCAGCGAGACAATGTGAGTTAGCTAGCTATCGTAATGCTAGCTGAGGAACCGCTGTCTACCTTCGCTCCACAGCGGTTTGACTACACTTTGAATTCATCAATATTTAGATTCATATTGTACGAATGATATTTAGATTGTTAAGATAACCTGCCATTGATAGGGTTACCTTAAGTCATTACTAATTACGTGTAACACCTGTGAGCTTTAGCAGGTTTAATGTCAGCAGGGCAGCGACCAGTTTCTTTGGTTATTAATTACAAAAGGTACACAAATAACAACATTTTCTCAATATGGCAAATTCTGCCAGGGTTTGATTAACAAGTGGTATGGATCCATGGTTTCAACGATACTAAAACAAATACATAGGTAAAAAAAGTAAAATGAATAACAACAGTTTTATTATATAACAAATCTCTGTGTGATCAATTTAACACTTTATTGTAATCGTCATGTACCATCCTAAGCAGTTTTGGAGCAATTGCCCGCCCAGGGATGATGTCACATAAAATGTATTTGAAAGTATAAAGAAGTTGTGTACCCTTACATTTTTATGTATATGCTTTTTGACACAGATGATTACATTTACATAGAAGCTGCAGCTTTGGCCAATATCAACTCTTGGCACTTTGATCACCAAAACAAGATTTTGATTACATGTCCGGAACCTTTTCCGCTAAACAAATTTGAATCAATTTCCAAGTTACATGTTTATTTCAAGACACAAACGGAAATAGAAACCAGAGAGTAAGCAGTCATCACTTGTACATCGGAGGAAATAATGTTTACGCCTGAATTAAAGAGACATTGTACAATATGGACATCATTGTATTATTGCAGGTTTTGTATTTTCACTTTGTTTAACTCTTAGGAAAATTGAATCTATTTTATTTTTACTCACAGCTGTACCTTCTCAAATTTAAACCAAAAATCATAATACGAGAGAGGTTATAATGTATATCCGTATATCTGTATCTGTTTTCAGAATGGGAGGTGACCACGGCCACAACAAGATGTCCATGCCAGACTGGCGACAGTGGAAGGTGGAGGGAACACCGCTGGAGTTCACAAAGCAGAGACTGGCAACCAGGGGCCTCAAGGATCCATGGGCACGGTCAGTATTTCTGCCTACATGAGATATCATTGATATTTAAGTAATTCTTATTCCTGACCCTGCTCCCTATCTTTCTTCCCTGTCGCTGCCACCTCTCACTCTGCAGAAACGAGGCTTGGAGATATGCAGGCGGTTTCGCTCGTGCTGTGACTCTTTCTGATGTGCTGCTCAGAGGATTCAAGTGGGGCTTTGCTGCCTTTACTGTTGCTCTGGCTGTCGAGTACGCCCTGTTCCCACCCAAGAAGGGCGGCCACTAATGCTCATCATTGTACCTCAATCCCAGAGTCTGAAGTCCTATAATATTTTCTGTTTATTAAAAGTTTTTGTGACCACACCATAGTTTCTCTTATTCTTCATACACCCTGTCACATCTTTAACTACAACCCACTTAACTTTGCATTCGTATTTTAACGACAATTATGTTTTTTTAATCATCCTTGATATACAGTGTTATTGCTGAGACAAAGGTACAAATGTAGCACCAGTTCAATCCAGCTTCCTCTTCCTGCTCAGTTTCCTGATGAATAATTTTAAGCATTTTACTGAGAGTATTACGAAAACCAGCACTACAGTAGCCAGTAGTGCTATTACATCCAGACAGAAGTACTGGAGCCAGTTGAGGTCATGGACAGCAGATCTGAGATGTTTTGCGCCTTTGTGCCGCATCACATATTCTGTCCAGTACACTGAAAGGTCGAGTGGGTCCACTGGACGGTCTTTATGGAGAGCTGACAGCTTCTGAATGTTCTCTTTATAGCTGGATATAAACAGATTGATGGCAAGAGTTTAAAAATACAACAATTTAAGTGAAATAGTAAAAAAAGCAGATTCCGAATCTTTCTACCTTGATCATCATCAGCAAAAAGATTTAAGGAACTTGCTTTTACTGAGATAGGTGACTTTCTGACCCCCTCACCTGGTGTTGTTGATGACCTCATTCAGTCCCTGAAGAAGGATTTCTGTAGTGATCATTGAAATATCCAAAACCACTCCGGCTTTTCTGCTTGCAAACCTCTCTGCGTTGTCAGGCTGGTCCCCCCCAATTGGCACCATCACCATGGGAACACCATGACACAGTCCCTCAAAGAGGCTGTGCGAGCCAGCATGAGTGATGAAGGCCCGAGCTCCAGAATGTGCTAACACACAAAATGCACAAACCTGTCAGATGCTACGGTATGTGTCCCCTCATCGAGTCAAGTGCTTTACATTTCAGGATGTGTTGCAGTGGATTTACAAACCTAGCAGGTCATTCTGAGGCACCCATTCCATCAACTTCACATTCTCTGGGACACTGTCAGGTACCTTCCCAGTGTACCTCCATATTACCTATCAATGGAAACTAAGTCTCATTTATTGCTTTTAGATTATTGCATTGATGTGTAATTCCAAATGGGTTTTCATGTATGTATATATATATATATTCCTGTACCTTCTGTGGAATCTGTCGGAAGGTTTCTAGGAAGACGGAGGTTGTCTCTTCTGGCATATCTGACACCATGGTGCCCAGAGTGAACACTACAAACCCATGTTCTCCTGACAACCAGGACTCCAAATCCTGCAAACAAACACGCGTGCACACACACACACACACACACACACACACACACAATTACACTAAGGTCTGGCATTCGTCTCTCTTTCTCTATCTATCTCTGTGTCTCCCTGGATTCAAAAAAGTGAAATAAAGTGAAGAGGAATTAAAGTAAATTCAAATGTGTAGTTTTTTTATTTTTTATCTTGTTTGAAATCAAAAAGACGCAGGCCTTACCTCAGGCAAAGGATTTCTCACGTTGCAGTTGATTCCGCCAACTAATACTACATTAGGCATGAGTGGGCGTGGGAACTCCAGTGTGAAGTCGGTTCTGTTTAAACACAGTATCCCAATATTTATCTGTATGTGATACCCAATGTTAGATGTGTTTTATTTCAGTGTGGTTTAGTGGCATGAAACAACAGCATTACATTCCCCCCCTTGTTTATTAGTGTATGAGTATATGCGTGTGTTAGTACTTTTACATAGAACAGTCTAAGTCAATGTGTATGCTTCTCCCAAATATCAATATATAACCTTTGCACATGTTACCTCAGCAGCCAGATAGCAGAGTCGGACAGCACTTCAGCTACACCCACCTCCTCTCCCAGAAACCGATAGGCCATTTGATCAAAGTACCAGAACATCAGTCGGCATAGCAGCGGCTCAAATAAAGCTACCTGTGGGTCAGAGGCATCACAGAGCAATAAACAAATGTACAAAGTACTTTAATGTAGTCATTCAGCCCGAGTTTAACTGTGTCATCTTGAGCTAAATTACTTTGAATGCTCAGTAAAGTAAAGGGAGTTAGACACTAAGGTTTTATTTTTGTCTTTATTGCCATACTGAATGGCATGGGGGGATTGATAGTGGTGCGTTACTCGAGGCATGGCGTTTTCAATGCAAATGTCAAAAAAATACCAGAATATTTCTGTAGTATTATGTGACAAATAGAGAAAGACTAAGGTATTCAAAGTAGATTGCTAAATAAATTGGGGAAGAGTTAATTTTAGAACATGGCCACCCTTCATGCATGTTCCTGTCCATGCACATCTGACTGTAAGTGCTTACCATAGTGTTGACAGTTCTCTCCTTGAAGCTCATTTTATCTGTGTATCTGGTTAAGAAGCGGGGCACATATGAAGGCGGGGAGGGGCAGCCTGCAGACTTCATATCCAAGGAACATGGAATTCCCCGCAGCAAATTTATAGTGGGGATACCTGCAAAAATTGTATATATGACTGGTGAAAAAATGTGCAGACATATAAGTAAGTAATCCAAGTATGTTGCAGAACTCACCTAATTTCCGAGCTATTAATGAGCCTGTGGGAATCATGGGGTCTGTAAGGATGGCATCAAAGTTCTGAAATGGTGCAAAGGATAAACAGAAGAAAGGGTTGAATCTGCAACAGTGTGCACTACTAAAGCACATTTACTGGCTCAGATTCAACAGAAGAGGGGAATCATCACAGGAACTTGAGTATTTCACATAAAGGACTGCAGATTCAAATTGTACAGTATGGTGTATTTACAATGTACTGATCCAGTAGTTTATAACCTTTTTGGATGTGACCCCTGAAAAAAATAGCATACAGTTGCGGCTCCTTGTCATGTTTCAGATGTGAATGCTCATTTCCCCACTAAACGTCTCTTGGTTTAATTTGAATAACAGTTTGAGGTCCATAAGGGGATAATGTCTCCTAAATGTACATTTCCTCCCCCATTAAACACGTGACTACTCAGATTTATCTTGTGGCCCTTTACAAATGTCCTGACCCCTAGGTTAGGAACCACTTGACTACAATACCTAACTGTATGTAAATTAGTTTAGTGCCCCTCAACCAGCTAGAAGAGTAAATACTTCTTAAATGTGGATGCATCAGTATTAACAGTCTAATCATGTCATACATAAAGATATGTCAGTAACAGGGGATATTTTTCTTTCTGCTTTTTTTTTACTTTTACATAAGTCAAGACTGTGAATACATCTTCTACCACTGTCCAAACTTTAATAGTTACAGATGATGTACAAAATGAGACACACTTTATATCCCATGCAGCAACAGACCCAAAAGATAGTTGAAGTGAAGTACACACAAATATCTCACTAATGTTATTCTCAAATTCTAAACAATGTCGACTTTTTCGCACCAGTGTGGCCGTTAAAATCAACCATAAACCCTTGATTTCTGAAGTTGTCGGACAAATTGTACAAACTATTTTCCCAGTAAAAGAAAGTGTAACTTGGAAACTAAAAGACCCAAAACCTATTCTCTGCGCATTTTATTTTTATTGGATTTTCCCTTCTGATGTCATGCTCAACCTCTGTATTTGCACTCACCTGCTGTGCCAGATGTGAGATCAGACTGTCATTGAACAGCAGGCTCTCTGCAGTGGTGTGGATATATCCTACAATTTCCTTTATTTGTGAGTACCGTGTCCTTATCTTCTCCGTGAAAGACTGTGCAGATTTTCTCATCACGTCCTTGTTTTTAGACATGACAATATCAATAACAGCCATGTCATAAGGAACAGGAAAGGTCACAGTGTCGTAGTGTTTTCCTGGACCCATGCGTATGCTGATCTCTGGAATCACCACGGTGACCCTGTGTCCACGGCGACCCATTTCTTGGGCAATTGCCTTCACTCCCACCCAGTGACTCCCATCCATGGGTACCACCAGCAAGTTGCCCAGGAAACCTGCAGAAGCAATGCCAGTTGGAGACAGTGTGTTGGCGGCTTCAGCCTCTCCTGCCTTCACCTTCCTCTCTGGCCTGGGGTTTTCTGCCACAGATCCCCTCGTCTTATCTACAGCTCCATTCACCTGCATATCCGTGTTTAGCAGCAGCAGCAGCAGCACAGACACTGCTGCTTTCCACATGGTTCTCATTCCTCTGTGTTAGCAACTCACTGAAACCAACACAGAGGTCAATATCAGGCAATGTAAGAAACCGCCCCTTTCTCTGTGCTTTGAATGCTTGTGTAAACCACTCCCACTGTGATTTTAAACAACCCACATAAAGGACCTGTCTGGTAGTACCAGCAAGCAGAGTCGTGTGTGTTCAATGTCCTCACTTTAACAAGAGTGACAATTACAGTCCTCAAGAGCTGGCAGTTGGAAGTAAATGATTTGGGGCTTTCAGTGAATTATTTACTCCGTAACTCAATTTATTGCTACCCATACATAAAACAAAGCACACAATCACAACCGACACTGCACCTGGGGGACTGGTGGAAAGTTTAGTGGAGGAAATGGCAGTGTTTTGTAGAAGAGTAGGGATTTCTGGCACCTACACATAGATGGGTTGGGTATATGATCATGTGGCTAAAGGTATATGATGAACATGATGAACTGATTTAAAAATACATTTGTTCTTTATACTGCAAGTGTTAATGAAGTTTGTATCTCTTTGAACAGCAGTGTTTTCCCAGACAGTGTTTGTACTGAAATAATCCCATTGTTCTCCAGTAAACGTGAATGTCCTTTAAAATTAATTCAAATGTCTTATCTCTACATGTGAAATTAATAATAATTCCATTGGTACAATATTAATAAACACAAGTAGTTACTTACAAACAAACAAAAAGTGACAAGAAAGTATATCAAGTAACCCACTGTACAGTTTACACCCCTTTGCCTGGAAAGACAATACCCCTTCTCACAAAAGGTGGCTTGCTTGAGACATGAAGCAGTTCCTGACACTCCTGTAAGTACATGCCGAAGTGTGTGAAGTCGGCTCCAACATCAACTCTGTCCTGTATTAGGGGTCCTGTGTCAAAATAAAATGTTCATTCTGCTACTCAGCAGTGGCATACGGTAGTCACGAAGGTCCCCAGTTCACAAAATGATGATAGACCCCAGTGCACACTATTACAAGTTATGAAGCACACATACACATACACACAGAGAAAAAAAAACACACACACACACACACGCATCCCATACACTATTATGAGAATATATTTACAAACAATGTGTTGGATTTTTCAGTCAAATTAGTTAAATGGGTCATTGTATCAGGAATAGCTTTCCCTGCACCAAGAGCCACAGGATTAATAGAGATCATTCATTTATTTTCCATTTATTTTCCCGCCAGTCTTCTGCTCAACACTCTAGCCCAGTAGGTGGCAGTTATGTCACTTCAAGCTGGTTTGCCAACCAATAAACACCAGAGAAGAAGAAGAAGTTCCGTTCCCTCTTCCGCCGCGCGCATCTTCAAAGTGTTATCCTCGAGCACAACAAACCGACCGACCAAGCCCGCGAGCTCAGTAAGTCACGAGCCAGTATGTTAACAAGTAAGCGCCTCGCTGTTTTGTAGCTGTGACGTTAGTTGCCGGTAAAATAGCTGTGAACATGTCACATCACCTAAACTGTGACCGATATGAGAAACAGTAAGTGTTACAGTCACAGTCAAGGCTTCAGTGAGGACACTCCCGGTGCTAATGTCGTCACTGGTAGACTTCACAGCTGTTTACGGTGTTTAAGTCTGATTAGCTTAGCTTGCTAAAATGCTAAAACATAGCTTAAGGACAGCAGTATTTAATGCGTTGTCGACATTTTCGAGTCGGCGTTGTAAGGAGGGCTGTCCATCTATGGGGAAAATAGTGCTTCAGCATAATACTTGCTGTCCTGGGCGAACAGGGCAAAACCCGATTTTAGTTATATGTTGTCAGCTGTTTGTACTGTAGATAACTGAGAGAAACAATATACACGACCATGTGATCAGAGAGTGAGGTGATCAGTGGGCCTGTAGCAGCCCACTGATCCTTTGTGCTTCTAGTCAAGTTCAGTTCAACACCTGCAGTGAAAGCAGCTGCTGTGATATAACCAACGATGTGAAAGGTTGTGTGTTACAAAAGAAGCACATCACAATGCCGAACAGATTGTAAAGCCCATGAGGCACATTTTTGATATGGGGTTATATTAATGAAATTGACTGGATGACTGAGACCAAGCCGGAACAGGAACAATTTCACATTTCTTTTATTGTCCTATATATTCTCTCCCTTCCACTGTTTAGATTGTCCATTAAAGTTGTTTGTTGTCTCTGTAGGCCATCGTCTGACTGCGAGTATGAGGCGGATGGCTTGGAGTCATTAATTCATTCATCTTCCATAAGAATTGAATATTATAGGTAAGCCCATAAGAGAACTTTCTGAAGCGTTCCCAGCCTGCGACCTCGGTTAAATTGTTAAATAAGATAAAGCTATGCAGCTCATAGATGACACACCAATCTATTACACCTGATTCAACAGTGGCTTTATCACCCACTGTTGCTCTCTGTTACAGGTCATTTGAGTATTATGTGAAGTGGAAATTACCTATGTATCCAAAAAGCTCCTCCAGACTACCAAAGGCTTCCAAGAAGAGACCCCAGAGAAGTCCCAGTCCAAATGAAGAAGTTATCAAGCGCAAGTTGAGGGGTAAGAGACAGAAGGCAGGACTGAGGGAGACTGAAGCAGATGACAACTTAGTCAATACAGATGAGAAGAAGGACCAGGACATCATCGACATCATCAACAGCACGCGTGATGCAAGGCGTGCCGCAGAGGAGGCTGAAGTTAAGTTTGTAGAGGTGACCGATGAAGGAGTCGACGACTCGGATGAAGACTGTGGCTCTGTTACCAGCAGCATAGCGTCTGGTCCCTCCGTCCTACATAACAGTGTCTCTCCCAAGAAACTGAGGCCTTCACAGGGCTTGTGCTCAGCCTGTAAGACTCTCTTCCAGAAGGCAAAAAAGATGAAGGCGCCAATTAAAAATAAACTCTTAGACAATGGTGAGTGCTCGCTCATTCCTTGTTCCAGCAACATGAACATGTAATGTGGGTCATTGCCATGTGAAAAATTAGTTCACAAAAAAAGACGCATGTATTTTGTAAAAAATCAGATGCAAAGCCACAACATCGTTATATTGAAGTTTCAGCACACACTTAGTACGAAAAGCACATTTTCTCCCTCCTGGCATGCTATCCAGCCATCCATTTCTCATGTACTGTATATGTCAAAGTAAAGTAAACTAGAGTCAAATTCCGTGTATGTGTACACATACTTGGCCTATTAAGCTGATTCTGATAAGAAGCATGTGGTTGTGCTGTCAGTATGAGTAATGAATACACTAACTTTTTAGGATTCTTTTCATTCTTTGTTATTTACCCCTTAAAGCAGAGGAAAATGTCTGTTTTTTCCTAAAGCCTGTGTTCTTACGAGTTTCACACTAGTATATTGTAACTGAGTAGCTTCCACAATCACACAGGTAACATTAATCAGTCACAGAGGGCCATTGCTGACTGTGATCCACCCAAACATATCTGCTCTTACTGTCAGTGTACATTGGTTCTTCAGATCCCAAGTCCCTTACATGTGACCAGTGGGTCCTGATCAAGAGCTGGAGACAGAGGAGGCTGCCTAATGCAAGAGGGTAAGGCCGCTCGTGTGTGTGTCGAGTGGTTACTGGCTTTATGGTAAACATGTAAATGCATATGCTGTCAGCTCATTATAACTGCACCTCTCTGTTTTGTCAGGAAGCTTTTGATCCATGTACAACTGGTTAAGAAAAGACTTGAGGTCAAGAATGGTGCAAAGCAATCTGCGCAGTGTGTGGGAGAATCATCAAAATGCTCCAGGCCGCACACTTTCCTTCAGAGGTAATTCATCTGTACACATAACACATTACCACAGAAAAAAGCAGTAAGTCTGTTCACATAAATGTGAAAATGAATGTGCTGCGTTTTTGTCTCAGGAACCTTAGACGACATGCCAGAGTGCCAGTAATAAAAGAGAGGAAGAAGAACAGGAGGAAGAGGACAAGAGATGGTTCTCAGGGTCGTCGCGTCGCTAAGCAGCAGCGTCTCGGCAGCAACAATCACGGCCATCACATCAGTGTTAGCCAGACCTGCTGCCACAGTGGAGCTCCTGGATTTGAGGGTCGTAGGGATCAAGAAGTCAACGATCAAGCAGACACAAATCTGACTCTTGAGTTGGATCCCTCCATGGTCTCCATGGAAACCACCAAGCCAAGGGAGGTCCCACCTGAGCAGAAAGCACCACAGAAGACAGGTGGATTCAAAGACTTGCTTGCCCAGTTGCGTGGCAACAGCAGCATGATCGTCAGAGAAACACGTTAGCAAGATAACTCCGACTTTTTTTTAAGCTACTTACATTATTTAGTAAAGTATTTAAGCTCTGATGTAGCGTTTATTAGAGATGTTTTTTGTTTAGCTGTCTATAATTCTGTTCTGAATAGTAGTCTGTAAGTACTGCTTACCTGGAGGCATATACATGAGTTTATTGGCAAAGCGCTGCTGCAGTTCCACGTACTTGCATGTTATTTATTTTTACCTGTTATCTGTTTTTACCGTATCACTGGATAGACAGATAGATAGACATTTCCATCAGAAGTAGATTCACATTGGACATGCTAATGCAATTCGGGGTTCGATTGTTGGGTGGCTTCACATTAGAAAAGTGACAAAATTCAGTATACCATGTTTTTGTAGTTCTTTTTTTGTGTGCTGTTGTCCCACAATGCAGTTTGATTTTCGACAGTGTACGGTTGCATAATTTCCTCTTAGTACACATTAGTATGGAATATCGATTTTTTTAAAAATGTATTTATTTTATAATAACTGCAAAATCTATAAAGATCATACTGTATATATTTAGTAAGTACTATGAATTAGGGACAAAGTGTTTCCCTGCTCTTTCTGTATGAATGAAAACCACTGTTTACCATTAATATTAAATAAATATTTCCTGGTGGCAATTTGTGGATAGTAGTCATGTTCTGTCAACATGGTAAACATGGGATTGGTTTGTTGGCTCGTGTTAGAGACATTCTGTAGAAGTCCACATGGTGGCGCCCCTCAATGACAGAAACAGCGCTCTGGTTGCAGTATATACAGTACCAGTCAAAAGTTTGGACATACCTTCTCATTCAATGGTTTTTCTTTCTTTCTTTTTTTTTTTTTCTTTCTATATTGTAGATTAATATTGAAGACATCCAAACTATGAAGGAACACATATGGAATTATGTGGTAAACAAACAAATGCTCAACAAACCAGAATATGTTTTATATTTTAGATTCTTCAAAGTAGTTGAATGAGAAGGTGTGTCCAAACTTTTGACTGGTGCTGTGAGCCTTGTGCTTTTCAGAGTGCCTTTTTTATACAGAGGACTTGTATGAAGAAAAAAGAGGTGTAATTAATAACTTTACACATTAATAACTAATTTAGTGTCCCATTGAGCATGCGCAGTAAACTAGGGATCTGCACCTGATACATCTAAATGGAATGCAGCCTTAAAGTAATATTTCGATGCACACCTGTGTGTTTCCTGTACTGAAAGCACAACATCTGTATTCCTCTTCCAAGAAGCAGGTTTACCGAGCTATTTAGATCGTTTTTATAAACCAGGAAGACTGAGGTCTTTTTACACAGCAATGTTATTTCTTCAAGATGTTTGTGCTGATACCAGTGAATGTTGAGGAAGGGTGGGGAAAATGGGCAAGAGATAAGGGACTAAGAGTTGGGTCTTGACACTTTGACAGCTTTTTTGGGGTGTGGGTGATGTTTACTTATGGGATTAATGTATCTGGAGAGGATGGGGATTTAAAGTCAGAACTGACCATGCCAAGCCATGAAATGTGTCTGCTGACCGACTCGCCATCACACACATGGTTGTGATTTTTTTATTTTCTTATAATCAATTAATATAGTAATTATGATGAAATTTAAGTGAACTTTTCAATTTCCATTTTACAATGTGTTTACTTCAAAGATGGGCAAGCAGTGTGCCAACAAATAAAAGTCATCAAGACTCCTGCAAACATGTAGCCGCTGGCCAATCAGAACTCCAGCTGTTGCTCTTTGCTGTGTTTACATCTTTAAATGGAAACAACCGGAATTGGAAACTGTAAATGCTCAAGCAGGAAGGAAATTAAATGTGAGATTTAACTTGAAGGACAGACTGATAAGTAAATAAAATAAAATGTTCATCCATTTAAAGACAGAATGACGAAATAGAAATCTGGTCAAATTGAATTCGTTTTTGTATTTTTTTTAAACTTTAAATTACATATTTATAGCATTTTAAATAATTATTTTAAAATAGTTTATTTTTTAAATTGATAAGTTATTATAGTCAACACTAAGTATATAGTTGGGAGACACATTAGAGTTGAAAAATTGTTGTTTTTTTGCTCTCCCAAACACACACTCATGGTTCATTGACAGAGAAAGATCAGAGGAAGTCTTACAACTCTTGCCAGAACACAGATGATAATCATCTCACATTTACTTGCACAATCCCACAATCCTTTTCTGTGTCTCCCTCTCATACATGTTGATGCACACATGCCTGCATGTGTCACATAAGACAGTGACGCCAGTATTACCACACTGACTCTCATGCTGCTTGTCGTAGATTTAACAGAGCATGGAGGTTTGAGAGACACTCACACACATACACACTTTGTCTGATTCCAATCAGCAGTCTCTCCTACTGCCAATAGGTCCTGATTATCTCAAACCAGAGGTCTCGGGGGCCAAAACAATTCAAGCAGTGCACACACACACACAGACACACACAACACCGTATCCTGTGATAGAACCACTATCAGCACCTGACACCTCGAAAACAGGAAAAAGGTTTCAGCAGGACCACAGATGTGTTGGTGTGTTTAGGGGAGGAGCATGAACGCAGCTATAAATCCACTGTAGACCGCAACTTCACTCCGTTGAGAAAGGAGTTGGACTGGCTCCGTCATGTCTTACTATGAGGTAAGGTTGTCAACGATGTTTAGTCAACTGGGGAGCTTTTATGTTAAATCTCAATCTGTGTTTAGGATCACTTGTTGCTTTTTCCTTTTCTTCCTGCCCTTAATCATCATCATCGTCATCTCTCCAGCATATCGTGTTCGACTACGACCTCAATGACACTGGCTCAGGTTCTGGTTCCGGTGACCTGGGGGGGGATCTGGAGGAGCCCTGTGACGTGACGCATGTGATGACGGCTAGCATTCAGCAGGTCTTCGTGCCTGTGGTCTACGCCCTCATCTTCACCCTGGGCATCACCGGAAACGGCCTAGTCGTCATAGTGCTGGGCTGCCAACGCAGGTGAGAGGATCGGTGGAGAGCTGGTGGTTGATCCGGTTAACCTCTTGATAAGAACCAATAAGAAATGGGCTTAGTGGTTTCCTCCCCTGTGTTCGTCTACAGGTCAAAGTGCAGCCTCACAGACCGGTATCGACTCCATCTCTCGGCTGCTGATCTCCTCTTTGTCCTGGCACTGCCGTTCTGGGCCGTGGACTCAGCCCTGGCTGACTGGCGCTTCGGAGCGGCCACCTGCGTCGGTGTTCATGTTATCTACACAGTCAACTTGTACGGCAGCGTGCTCATCCTGGCGTTCATCAGCCTGGACCGCTACCTGGCAGTGGTCCGAGCCACGGACACCAACACCGGTGGGCTGAGGCAGCTGCTGGCACACAGACTGGTTTATGTGGGTGAGTGTTGAAAGACTGGTTTGCTTTCTGTTGATGCTTTCTTTGTCGTTTTGCAACTCTCCTCTTCTTCTTTCTTACTCCCACTGTCCCTGACTCCTCTTTGTCTTCCTCTCTCCCTGCAGGTGCCTGGTTGCCTGCTGGCCTCCTGGCGGTGCCTGACTTGATATTTGCCCGGACTCAGGAAGGAGGCGAGGGGGCCACTCTGTGCCAGCGATTCTACCCAACAGACAACGCTCCTCTCTGGGTCGCAGTCTTCCAACTCCAGCTGGTCCTGGTGGGTCTGGTGATCCCAGGCCTGGTCCTCCTGGTGTGCTACTGCGTCATCGTCACCACGCTGACCCGAGGCCCGCTTGGGGGCCAGAGGCAGAAGCGGCGAGCGGTCAGGACTACCATCGCGTTGGTTCTCTGCTTCTTCGTGTGCTGGCTGCCTTACGGAGTGGGCATCTCTGTGGACGCTCTGCTGCGCCTGGAGGTCCTGCCCCGCGGCTGCAGCCTGGACGCCGTCCTGGGCGTGTGGCTGCCGGTTGCCGAGCCCATGGCATTTGCACACTGCTGCCTGAACCCGCTGCTGTACGCCTTCCTGGGGGCCGGGTTCAAGACTTCGGCCCGCAGAGCCCTCACTCTGAGCCGAGCCTCCAGTTTGAAGATTTTACCAAGGAGACGCCCGGGGGCCTCCACGACCACGGAGTCAGAGTCCTCCAGTTTACATTCCAGCTAGTGTTTGCTTGTGCTGTACATATGTGTGTTTACTGTGTGTGTGTGTGTGTGTATATATATATATATATATATATATATATATATATATATGTGTGTGTTTAAAGGACGATTTCAGAAAGTGTCCGAGAAAGTAAGGAGCAGTCTGCTGGCCCACGACTTGTCTTCTCCCTCACGGGGGGTGTTTCTCCTGTAAATACTGTTATTAGATTGGTTTTCAATGCTGCTGTGCTTGTTTTGTACTGTTGAAGATGTTTGTAATAAAATATGCAAAATACCTACATTTGTGATAATGTCTTCTCTTGTGAAATATGTTTCTTGCTTCCTGAGTGAAACTGTGAATTCCTGGCTTGTACTTAAACCGGTCAACCACAGCGAATGCCGCCCTCACCAAGTCTCCTTCTGAGTGGGTGGGATTGATATCATTAAGGCCCAAAGTACACAACCAGATTAGAGTCTAACAAGAAAGCTAATGAGATGGTAGATGACGCCATCTCAGCTTTAACACAGAAAACACATTGAAAAGGGACAGGAAAGATGGAATAGGAATAGTCTGAATTTAATCTATTTGGTCTCATACATGGTTTAAATGTCAGCTGACAGCTGCCAACAGTGTCCAAAGCTGCAAATTATGATTTTGTTTTATAAATAGTAGTGATTTTTCCTTTGTGTTTGTTCTGCTTGGGGCCAGAGATGGTTGTTAAAAGAAGTGGATTCTTTGGAAAAAAAGTGTCATTATTAGTTGGCACAGTGCTTGTCTCCCTTTGTATTGATTCATGATCACTGAAGTGCCTGCCATCTGAATCCACTGATCCGGAGCATGGACACAGTGGAGTTCATTTGAAAAATGAAACTGTGCTTTCTTTTGAATGCGTGTGATGTCCAGGTGTCTGAGTCACGCGTGTGTATGTTTGTCTGAGGACGTGTGTGGATGTGTTTGTGTCACTGTTTTTGGTGTGCAGATTTATGTTGATTATATAAACAGTTTGCTTCTTCAACGTGAGAAAGAAGGGAGCACGAACGGGTCAGGAGGTCAATTTTTTCCAAACTTAAACACACGCACACACACACACACACACACACACACACACACACACACACACACACACACACACACACACACACACACACACACACACACACACACACAAACACACAAACATTGCTTCCTACATACTTCCACTTGGAAGTGAAAGAAACAGAAGCTGGAAGTTTACTGTGTCCTGTTTCCTGGAGCAGTGAGGAGGATGATGAAGAGGAGAGTTGTGACGAAAAGGAAGAATACAGTAATTCAGCACCACAATGAAGGGTTGACTCTGTGGCATCACTGTAACTGTGTCCTGTCCTGCATCCTATGTCGCTCTATATATGCATACAAAATGTGTTTGGAATAATTTCATTCACAGTCAATGTAGAAAGAACCTTACCTTTTAATTTTTCATACATTTTGCCTTGTGTGTCCCTTATCACACACACACACACACACACACACACATACACAAACACGCACACAATTCTCTTCTATTCATAGTGTTCAAAACAGGAAAGACTTCCTGCAGCTCATTTTAGGAAAAACAAGCAGCTAAAACAATCAAACACCCGAGAAGCTCTGCACTCACCAACGCAGAGAGCTGCTATAGAATAAATCAGTTTTACAACATGCAGGACAGACACTGAAGGACTTCATGAAGGACCATGGTGATGTGCATGATACACATGCATCTGTAAAGTGTTAAAAGTCAGGATGTTGTTCGCTCTAATGAAGAACAAAACTATAATATGACCCAATAGATTACTTTTTTTTCTTTTAAAGTTTTGACGCTCTGTTATACGTATGTACACACCCTCAGTCTTGTCCTTCCTAATAGAAAACAGCCTGACAGAGCTGTTAGCACTGACGATTCCATATCAGCCATATTCAGAGAGGTGCTTTAAGCAGCTTCCTTATTAAATATGATGTTTCTGGAAAAAAAAGAAAACAAAATCAAGATGTTAGCAAGTTGCAACTTTCACTGAAATGTTACCGCTCATTTTACATTAGCCCGGAAGCATGTTTGTGCATTGAACCAAAGATACTTCATGAGTACTACAAGCATTAGCAACATGTATCCTTACTAGTGATGCTTAGACAGGCCTGTACCACTATTCACTTCATGCTCTTTTTAGGGGACTTTCGCCTTCAGTCTGGTTCTTACAGCAAGTAAAACACATGCTTAGCTTTATTTACTGACTTTGCCAGTCAGGAATATTATGGTTGCTCTATGGTTATTTTTTGTGTATAAGCACAACTGTTATGCTGCATTATTCTCAAGATGGGAGTCTGTCTATAAACGGGGTTATAAGCCCTGCTCTCTTCTCCCACTATTGATGTGAACACCCATAAACTTGATGCTTGCACTTAAACCTCAATCAATGTTTCATTTCAGGTCCAGTGTTCGGAGGTTTGCCATCAAAAACAATGAAAATGTGTCACCATGTGAATACAACTACACCAGGAAACAGCTCTTTTAAAATCATCTCTGCCCTCTTCTCTCTCATATCCTGCTGCTCTTGAAACTGTTCGTTCCCATAGTTTTGTTTTTCACCTGCTGTTTCCACAAATCTGACACCATCAAAGTTTTCATGTCTGTGAGCTCGCCTGTTCGGTGACTGCTGCATGATTACACCAGAATACATGACAAGGTGTTACTACAGACTGGTTTTGATCTATACCTCTGGATGTGCGCATTTCTAGTAGCAGCAGTAATGGTACTACTAGTTTACACTACACTTGTCCGGAATACGTTTTACCTGATATTAATTTATGACGTACTTTATATACTGCTTATATACATCTTTTCTACTACATTGCAGAGTCAAATATTATATAAAACACACTTTTCACCAACTTCTACGGCATTGATGCTCTTGTGGTGCATGTTTGAGAGTGTCAGGGTTTTATTATGTGTGTGTGTTTGTGTTAGTGTGTGTCTGTGTGCGTACGTGCGTGCGTGCATACAGATGGTCGGGTTCCCTCATATTCAGACAAGCTGAGTTTCCTGCTGTTGAACAATCGTGGGAAAACCAGAGGTCAAGACAAAAGGAGAAATAAAGAGGGAGAGAAAGACTGGGTTGCATCCAAATGGCCTGCAATAACTTCCTGCTTTGTTCCTGGTGGATTAATACAATGTGACAGGTGAAACCAATAGCCTGCCGGGAGTGTTTCTATTGACCCCAGCAGGTGGAGGCGTGAGAATGATGTGGGAGCAGAAATAGACATTAATGGGTTTGGAAATAAGTGTACGTAGGTCACAGATGGTCCAGGGACTAAACCCTGCACACTGACTGCAGACTGTTTTTGTCTGCACTCATTTATTGCATAATTTATTAAGTATTAACATGGGGAGGGGGGCATGCTAATACTTAATAAATAATGCACAAACATTTTTAAGTGTTTAACTATGTGCTTTTCAACAATTATAACTCCTTTTTGGAAGCATCGATAGAGAAGATCAAAACTCAAGTCAAGTCAATAAAGTCAAAACTTGCACGATATACATCCAAACAACAAACAGGCCCTAGTACATTGGAACACACTGAGCAAACTGACAGCAGATACATTGACTGTGCTTCAGGAAGGGAGCAGTTATAATACTTTCTGTTACCAAAGTAGATATATCATATTTTGACTTTTGGAGTTCATTGTAATCAACATGAACCCAAGGCCACCGCAGCTACTGTTCTCTACTGATCAAACAACCGTCAGTGAAAGTCCAGCCGTTAAGAGTGTCCATCTGGAAGATGCACTTCCCTCACCGGCTTCCCACCACACCAACGCTGTCAATGGTTGACCAATATTTGTTTACCTGGACCACCTTGGTGTCCATAATTTAAGCATTTTTATTGTCTTAAGTAACTGCGCCTTTAGTGTAGTCTGGACTGGTAAAAGTGTGTACTCCAAACCAAGAAATAGAATATTTTATTACTATGCTCCTCACTGTTGACAACCACTTTGCTTCCTTAAAACAAACTCAAAGTGTGATGAGGGCCCAGATTGTGTACACAGTATAGAATCCACCAAGGCAAAAATACACACAACAACACACATATATATTCAGTAACATGAGAGTTAAGAATTCCAACATTACATTCAGTTTTGATATAAAATTAATTTAATGATAACATCAGTGAGTATCATGAAATGTTTACTGCGCTCTTGCAGTCACTGTGAGAAAATACAGACAAACATTTCATGGTGGAACTAACATAGATTTTACACAGATGTTTATATTGATGAAAGTTTTTTGGATGGGAAGTATTAGGATAATAATGTTTCTTCATTCAGTTGCCTGGTGATGATTTCATTTTTAATTATGAGTGTTCACCGCCCTCTGGTGGTCACAGCGAGGAACTTACACTACATTCAATTTGTGGCTGACCCACATACTGATGATGTTACTGTTATTGTATCTGATAATCACATGAAGGATTTTTACATGTTGATAAAATAATATAGACATTAACCCTGTGTTAACAATGACACTGTGTTATTATTCTCTCCATCGGCCATTATGATAGCAGTAGTGCATAAAAGGTGCAGTATATAATTATGGAATGTATTATTAGGAATACAGAAAGTTATCTGGCAATTTGAGTTGACATTGATAATTCACTCTGCATTTTGTGCAGTATTTTGCAACAGTGAACAGGAAACATTTAAATTGAAGCTTTGACCTTGTCTGTATTGTGTCTTCCTGAAGTCCAATTAATACAATGCACAACTGTACAATAAAGACAAGCTCAATGACAAAGACAAACATATTTCAAAAACATATTTTTTCTTCTTCTTCACCATTTTTCCCCACCTGAACTTTATCGGCTTGGAGACGGAAGCGTGTCGCAGAAGGACTTTGCGTCATTTGACATCTTCACTCCTGATTGGCTAACAGACGGAGAACATTTTCAAAGTGTCGCCGATTGGTCGAAAGTGGCGCGCCAAAGATCACGTGTCTCACTTTTCGCGCGAAACTGCAGCTCAGTTGTCTGGACCGTAACGTGCTGTCTGTGTCTGTCCGGAGTGGAGCAGTACGGCTCTGTGTTTTGTACACCCTTTTTTGAAACTTCTATTCCAGTTTGACGGTGTTTCAGCATGGATGTTGCCACAGCAACCGCGGAGCATGCCGGGGAGATGGTGAAAGACGAGTTGGCTGAAAAATGTCAGAAGTTATTCCAGGCTTTCTTGGAGGAGTGAGTCAGTTTTCACTGTATTGTTGTCGGCCGCGAAACTGGCTGTGCACGAGTCGATCGCATCATGCATTCTTTTTAAATATAATTATGGAGGATCTAATGATGTGTGGATCGACTGTTGGTCATTTTATTATATTCAATTATCTTCTCGCTGCCTGTATCCGTGTGCAGGTTCCAGACCGGGGATGGGGAGGTGAAGTATGTCCGGGAGGCCGAGGAGCTGATCAGGCCCGAGAGGAACACCCTGCTGGTGAGCTTCACGGACCTGGAGGGCTTCAACCAGGAGCTGGCTACCACCATCCAGGAGGAGTACTACAGGTGAACTAACCTCTGAAACCCCAGACCATGAACCCGTTTGTTGCCCTGCAGCCTCAGCTCGAGTTCTTATCACGACGCTGTAGTGTTTGTGACACTTTCACTGTAAATTTGGTCTCACACACAAGATACTGATGAAGGCTTCTGTTTTCAGAGTTTACCCCTTCCTCTGTCGGGCAGTGCGCAACTTTGCTCGTGATCATGGGAATGTTCCTCTCAACAAAGAGTTCTACGTGGCCCTCGAGGATCTGCCCACCAGACACAAGTAAGACACTTACCCACATCAGTTGGTTGTTGTTTTTTTCATTTCATTTCAGGTTGCTTTGTTGGCATATTATACTGTAAATCCTCATTGTCTGGTAGCTTCCACATAAATGGATTCATCTGTTCGGTTAGCAAAGCTAGAGCAATATATCAACCCTTATCCTGTGTGCAATTTAGGATCCGTGAGCTGTCATCTATGCGTATTGGCACCCTGGTGAGGATCAGTGGTCAGGTGGTGAGGACACACCCAGTACACCCTGAGCTGGTAAGATGTTCTGCAATCAACACATGCACTAAAATAATAATTAGGGGTGTTTGGTAGCACCCAGAGATGCTCCACGCTTAGAAAACAAACTGAAGCTGTGGTATGAAATATAGAATTGTTGAGCACGTTTGTTATAGCGTTGTCTTTACAATTACTTTTGCAGGTGAGCGGCACCTTCCTGTGCATGGACTGCCAGGCGCTGATCAAAGACGTCCCACAGCAGTTCAAATACTCCCCACCGACCATCTGCAGAAACCCAGTATGCAACAACCGCTCCCGCTTCCACCTCGACACACACAAATCCAAGTTCATCGACTTCCAGAAGGTAACTATGAGCGAGAGTGTGTGTACCTGTACGTTGATGACAACGAGAGGTTCCTGAGTCTAACTCTGTGTGGGTTTTGTTTTTTTAAGGTGCGTATCCAGGAGACGCAGGCGGAGCTGCCTCGTGGTTCGATCCCGCGCTCCCTGGAGGTCGTCCTGAGGGCCGAGGCCGTGGAGATGGCTCAGGCCGGAGACCGCTGTGACTTCACCGGGACCCTCATTGTCGTGCCGGACGTCTCTCAGCTCAGCACTCCCGGTATGATTTTTGAACACATGCTTTCAGCCTTCAAGTCACAGATAGTCACATAGTCTGAAAGCAGGGAAACAAATCCATGAACAAATCTTACTTGTTTTTATTATTCGACACCTCATGACTGTCTGTATGGGCGTCCCGTGTACAGGTGTGCGAGCAGAGACCAGCAGCCGCACAGCTGGAGGTCCCCAGGGCTTTGACGCCGAGGGCTTGAGAGGACTGAAAGCTCTGGGAGTCAGAGAGCTCTCCTACAGACTGGCCTTCCTGGCCTGCTACGTGGCCCCGACCAACCCACGAGTAAGAGACGCACGCAAGATAACAACGAATGCATTTCCATAGCAACAGCACCTTTTAGCTTTGTTCTAACACAGACATGCAAATAGAGCTCAATACTCGACTGGTGTTCAAAAAGTGTGTTTTCTCTTGTTGCAGTTTGGTGGAAAGGAGCTGCGGGATGAGGAGCAGACGGCAGAAAGCATCAAGAGCCAGATGACAGAAAAGGAGTGGGAGAAAGTGTTCGAGATGAGCCAAGACAAGAACTTGTACCACAACCTGTGCACCAGCCTCTTCCCCACCATCCACGGTCAGTGCTCCACCTGCTGTTAGAGCATTTTCTTTATCCATGGAAAGCCTTGTTGAAGGGTGTTACAGCTGTGGATCTTCAGTTAAATGGGGGCGGTGCTTTGCAGGCAATGACGAGGTGAAGCGAGGCATCCTGCTGATGCTGTTTGGGGGCGTTGCCAAAACCACCATGGAGGGAATCTCGCTGAGAGGAGACGTCAACGTCTGCATCGTCGGAGACCCCAGTACTGCCAAGAGCCAGTTCCTCAAGTATGTGACAATAACATAGCTAAATTACCAGTAACTTATTGGACAATGTAATCTGTCAATTGTAGGACTTTAAGTAGTGACTCTGTGCACAGATCCGTCAGTCTGATTGGCAATTTAAATGTCTGTGTGTGTGTGTGCAGGCATGTGGAGGAGTTCAGTCCCAGAGCAGTGTACACTAGCGGTAAGGCCAGCACCGCTGCAGGTCTGACGGCAGCCGTGGTCAGAGACGAGGAGTCCCAGGAGTTTGTCATCGAGGCCGGAGCTCTGATGCTGGCTGACAACGTGAGTGTTACAAGTCATAAAACCAGAGAAAGACATGAAGTGTTTTCAGTGGTGTTAATGACTAATGACTCCTACCAGGGCGTGTGCTGCATTGATGAGTTCGACAAAATGGACCTCAAGGACCAGGTGGCCATTCATGAAGCCATGGAACAGCAGACCATCAGCATCACCAAGGCTGGCGTCAAGGTAATGCAGTGGAAGTAAACTGAACGTTTGAATAATACCTTCACAGTTATCGCCTAAAGATCATTAAGTTTTGGTCTACTGAACTTTTTCGGAGAGTTTTCTTTACTCAGTTGTGGTAACGGATAGAAAGGAGGATCCAAAAACCTTTTTTTTAATACATTTTACACCATTTTTGGTCGAGAGGAAAATAAAATCCGAAACAACTAAATCAGTTTCCAACTTGCTTTCAAGATGCACAATAAGCCAAAGAGAAAAGGAGGCCTTTCAGTCGTCTCTGCAGTAGAATAACCGCACTTTGCCTCCGTCTCCTCCAGGCCACCCTGAATGCTCGCACCTCCATCCTGGCTGCCGCCAACCCTGTCGGGGGTCGCTACGACCGCGGCAAGAGTCTGAAGCAGAATGTCAACCTGACCGCCCCCATCATGAGTCGCTTCGACCTCTTCTTCATCCTGGTGGACGACTGTAATGAGGTACACATATACATAGACATGCATTTTTATTTCAACTTTTTAGAATGTGTCCGCATTATGTTGACCCCTCCTTTGTTGTATTTTTATTTAGATTGTTTACTTCTGGCATCCTCTGATCTGATGCATTAACAATCAATTAGCGTTTTTATCTGATCTGATCTAATGCTGCATATTGATCGGTGTGTATTCCAGGTGACGGACTACGCCATCGCCAGACGCATCGTGGACCTGCACTCTCGCGGAGAGGAATCTGTGGACAGACTGTACTCTCTGGACGAGATCCGCAGATACCTGCTCTTTGCAAGGCAGTTCAAACCTAAGGTGTGTGTGTCTGCCTGCACAGATTTTGTGTGTGTGTGTGTGTGTGTGTGTGTGTGTGTGTGTGTGTGTGTGTGTGTGTGTGTGTGTGTGTGTGTGTGTGTGTGTGTGTGTGTGTGCATGTTTACATCAGGTCAACCATTTGTACATCCGTGATCCGTATTAACTATTGCATATTCCACGCGTTTGTCTATAGATCTCAAGCGAGTCCGAAGAGTTCATTGTTGAGCAGTACAAGCGTCTCCGCCAGCGTGACGGCTCCGGAGGTGTCACCAAGTCCGCCTGGAGAATAACGGTGCGACAGCTGGAGAGCATGATCCGCCTCTCGGAGGGCATGGCGCGCATGCACTGCTGTGACGAGGTGAGCACCTACCAACAATGAGCTGTTTAGCAAAGCACAAAAGGTGTTTTTTTGCAAACAAAACGGGGTTTTGCACAGATGGTAAACATAATAAAATATACAAAAGAGTTTATAAAACTTGAGAACTGCAGCACTGGCTAAAATAATCTGGCACATCGTAAAATGACCTTATACATTGCATTTAAAACGTTATTAAACCACATTATGTAATATGCTCCTAATATAAATATTTAACAACCCCAACACTTTTCTTAAAAAATGCAACGTTTTTAATTGACTGTGAAATATTTTTTTTATTGTAACTACTCATAAGCATTTTAAATGTTACAGGATGTTGAGCTTTCCTTTTTCTCTTTGTCTTCAGGTTCAGCCCAAACACGTGAAGGAAGCGTTCCGTCTTCTGAACAAATCCATCATCAGAGTGGAGACGCCCGACATTAACCTGGAGCAGGACGAAGAACTGGAGGACGAGGAGCAGCAGGAGGATGGTACACAAACACATTCACGCTCTCTTAGAACCTTCACATGCACATGCAGAGACATGACATACCTATGCTAGACCTGTAGTTTGTGACCGGGTTGAAATATGATCCATGTTTTATCCAGATTTGATCTAATACAAACTTTACCATTGCAGGAAACGCTGTCCCTAATGGAGTAAACGGTGTGGATGGTGTTAACGGGCCTGCCAATGGCATAAACGGACATGTGAACGGACATGCGGAGTCTGCCGTCCAGCCCAAACCCGCACTTCGCCTGTCCTTCCCCGAGTACAGACGCATCTCAAACTTGCTTGTCCTGCATTTGCGCCGGGCCGAGGAAGGTAAGAGACGCCTCTCTTCATACTGCTGAAAAGAATTGCCCAATTTTTCATACTTGTTTTTGTCTTTTCTTTTTGGTAATCAGTCCTAACATTTCCCCCGTTGTATGTGTTGCAGCTGAGGAAGAGGAGGCGCTGAAGAAAAGTGCGGTGGTCAACTGGTATTTGAAGGAGATTGAGTCAGAGATCGACTCAGAGGAGGAGCTCGTCAATAGGAAGGGTCTGATAGAGAAGGTCCTCCACAGGCTGGTGCACTATGTGAGTCCACCCGCTCTAAAAATACAACCGGATTTTCAAACTAACCGTCATTTTATGGCCGCATAACTTAACCATACGCGTCTGCTTCCCCCAGGATCACATCCTCATCGAGCTGTCTCGGGCGGGGCTGAAGGGCTCAGAATCTGCGAGCGCAGAAGAAGAAGCTGTTCTGGTCGTCAACCCCAACTACATGCTGGAAGATTAAACTCTTCGGGCTTCCATGATTGTTGATATTAAACCTCAACAATGAAGTTGATGTTCAAGTTGTTTTTGAATGCTCATATGTAATGCATACATAATGGTAGCATTGGAGATGGTATTTGACTTGTTTTGTACTGTACAGAAGATTTGTGGCTCTTTAAGATTAAAAAAAAAAAAAAAAAAAAAAAAAGTTTTAGTCAACCTGACTTGTAAATATGCAGCTCTCTTCCTCCAGTTGTTTGCTGAATTGTGTACACATAATTGTATATTTGAAGCATACATTTAGGCTTACTGTCCTCCATGGTTTCAAGTTGTATTGTATGTCTTTTTGTAAAAATATGACCTGAAGTGAATGTTAAAAGTTTGATAAATAAAATGTTGAAATAAACACAAAATCCTTTTATCGCCATTTTCATTGAAGCGCTACATCGATGCCGTCCACTAGAGGGCAGCAGTCAGACATAATAGAAAAGCCACTGCGCATGCCCAATCAACATTATTCAACAAACATGGCGGCATCCTACGTGACAGCAGTCAGGACAGCACTGAAAGGTAAATACGAAAGTATTAACATAACAAGTCTTGTAAAAAGTAAGCCTCAAGATGCCGTTACAATAAACATCCAAGCTATCTCTGGCCGAGTCATTATTGTAAATAACGTCATGTGGCGTAATTTAAATGGTCTTGAACAACACAGGTGTGTTTTCCTTGTTTATACACGTTATGACCAGACTGAACCTTCACATTAACCTCGCCGTAGAGGTGACAGAAGTCATATCGTTTAAACATTAAAGCCTTTATTTCTTTAAGGTGTACACCTGGTTCCCGGCCGGTGGCTCCTCACGCAGAGGTTCAGAGCCCCGGCAGTGAGTCAGTGTTTGCGGCTACATGTCGCCCCTGCTGCCGCCCTGTGCAGCTCGAGGACAGATCCACAGAGGAGCACACCCGGCACCAACACGGACAACAGGAGAGCCGAGGAGGAGGAGGAAGAGGAGGATGAGGGTCCTGAATACATCCCCAAGAAAAGGGCGAAGAACCCCATGATGGTGATCGGCTATGCCTGGTGAGTCTCTTCTCTTCATTCTGTGTACAACCCTAGAGTTACACAATATATTCAAAAAGGATTTGTAGACGTGCAATGGGCATAAACACCTCTAAACCACACCTGTAGTAATGTACTGTACCTTGATATATCTTAAAATGTAGCAGATTGACAGCAGTAACACTATGCAGATAGTAGTTTGAGCAGCTGATATAGTAAACAAAGCTGTAGTATCATTGGCAGCAACACTAGTAGGAGTAAATATGTTTGTTTTAATTGTAGTTATATATTGTGTGATTCACAAACTCAAGTTTATATCCAACATGAACTTTTGATACAAGTTGTAGGGAGTAAACAATAGCCAGACAATTGCATAATTTCTTGCTCATAATAAAACAATGAAAACAAAGAACTTTGTGTCCTGTCACCAGTCCACAAAAAAGAATCCCTTCTTTAAACACAACTCTAGTCATCAGACACGGTAGACATTTTGCTATAAAATATATCCAATAAAACATTATAAAATGAGCAACAAACATGGAAATGGACTTCATCGTCATCCACCTAAATCTAAATGTACCTGACATAGATAACTTTTGAGTCTTGGTTTAATTCTGCTTGACACTAGGCTCTACACTTTAGTTGCTATTTCATGAGACAATATTTTTATGATTTATGTTTGTACCAAACATCCATAGACCATTTTCCCTTATAAAAATGGTGCAATTTGCTGTTTTAGTTCATTAGCAAAAACCCTGGCCTGTGTGTCAGATGTACCAAATTATGCAGTTTACCGTTCAGATTATTTTTGGCTGCTTCTGTCTGAATTCAGAATTCAGAAGTCATGTAGAATTACAACGGTCGAAAGTGACGCTCTAGCCAGATTAAACACACTATTGCAGATTCATTTGGTACAACAAAAATCTCACCTTCACGAAGATAATACAATCTGCATTATAATCTCTACACTCATTCACAAAAAGAGAGTGAGCAAATATTAGAATAGCCTCCCAGTTTAATTCAAATATTCAAAAATGACCATAAAGTTGATCAACTTCTCTTTCATGAAAGTAGGATTTATTGCAGGACTGTTGCATTGGAGTGCATTAGCGTTTTTTTATAGCTAGGTTTACATAATTAACTTGAAAAAAGGTGCATATGTTCAAAGTGACATTATGTCGCCTAAAAAAGGATAGACTGATTTTGATCACAAGTGAAACGTTAACACTGTAGATTCAAACCTGTTAGAATGAGCATTCCATGGTTTGTGTTGCCCACTAAGTAAAATAATCTATATATAATAATCAATCTCCCTCCCCTAGGATGATAGGCCTCCCCACAGGTATCATTGGCTTCATCCTGGCCAAGAGAGAAGTGGACAAGAACCGACTGAAGCAGCTGAAGGTTCGACAGAGGATGAACAAGTCAAATGAGGGAGAATATGAAGGGAGTCGCTACCACCATCGTGCAAAGGATTTCAAACTGGACCAATGATGTAATTGAATGTCATCACTGGGACGGGACTCCACTGAACTAAAGCCCAAAGACTGATTACAGAAGAGATGTCAACTTTATGAGCTTGAGTTTAAAACATCCAAAACCTCTTAGGACTATTTTTTCTTGAGGCAAATGCATGAAATCTGTGAAGGAGAGTGTTTGAGACTGAGCCTTTAATCAGAACAGATTTCTTCTTGATCATGAACTAAGATGGAATATCCTGTTAAAGTTGTCCATAGAATTTGGAGAAAAATCACATATTATTAGTCTTGATGCTGATGTTCTCTAAATATGATAAAGGAAATAAATGTATATTTATAAATTTGTGAATACATAAACAATAATCATCACTGGTACAAATGCATACAAACCACATCAAAACTCACAAGTACAAACGTTATGATATGAAAAGGCAAACAAAATGTCCTCATCATAGATATCTATATTTACAAAATACCCCAACATCTGTGCTGCACATATAAAATGTGTTACTTAGTTGTTTTGAGTCAAGGGTTGTATGTAACTTGGATCCATACTTTGGATGAATATGACTCATAGTATAGAATGTCATAAAGTAGTCATACAAATATAGTAGATTATGAAATAAACAGGTCAGTTTGTATTTTATTCAATTGTAATGAAAATTCATCGCATAGTATGTCATTATGAAAGTTATTTTAAAAGAAAAGTAATAATATAGTATGTTATGAAAAAGTTATAGTGTAATGTGTCATTAAAAAAGCTCATAGTATAAAATGCCATACATTTCTTATATAAGTCATAAAAATATTACCTGAAAATGTAATATAAAATATTTGATAAAGTTATAGTTTTGTATGTAAAAAAATAAATAATGCCATAGCTTTTAAATCATAAAAGTAATTGAAGAGTTTTAATTAATAATATTAAGTGTGTCACAATAAAAGTCTCAGTATAGTATGTCATGATAAGGTCATTGTAATTTTATAATTACTAAATTATGACTTTTTATGACATACAGTGCCCTCCAGAATTATTGGCACCCTTTAGTAAAAATGAGAAAAACGAGATGCGAAAGAAAATCTTTATTGTTTATCCTCATGATCTTCCATTCAAAATATTCACAAAAATGTAACCTTTAACTGAAGAAACATAATTGAAAGAAACATTAAATTCTTATCATGAAACAAATATTTTTCTCAAAAATATATGTGCCACAATTATTGGCACCCCTTCATTTAATATTTTGTGCAGCCTCCCTTTGCCAAGATAACAGTTCTGAGTCTTCTCCTATAATGCGTGACGAGGTTGGTGAACACATGGCACTGGATCTGAGACCATTCCTCCATGCAGAATCTCTCCAGATCCTTCAGATTCCAAGGTCGACGCTTGTGGACTCTCCTCTTCAGCTCATCCCACAGATTTTCTATGGGGTTTAGGTCGGGGGACTGTGATGGCCATGGCAAAACCTTTATTCTGTGGTCAGTGAACCATTTTTGTGTAGATTTTGAGGTGTTCTTCGGATCATTGTCCTGCTGGTATGTCCAACCACGGCCCATTTTAAGCTTCCTGGCAGAGGCTGTTAGGTTTTCATTTAATATCTGCTGGTATTTGATGGAGTCCATGATACCATGTATCCTAACAAGATGTCCAGGGCCTTTGGAAGAAAAACAGCCCCACAACATCAAAGATCCGCCACCATACTTCACAGTGGGTATGAGGTGCTTTTCTGTATGGCTATCTTTCTGTCTACGCCAAACCCACCTTTGATGTTTGTTGCCAAAAAGCTCTATTTTGGTCTCATCTGATCATATAACCCGGTCCCATTGAAAGTCCCAGTAACGTTTGGCAAACTGTAGGCGCTTTAGTTTGTTGTTGATTGACAGCAGAGGCTTTTTTCTGGCAACCCTCCCAAACAACTTGTGGTGATGTAGGTGGCGTCTGATGCTAGTTTTGGAGACTTTCTAACCCCAAGACTCAACTAACCTCTGCAATTCTCCAGCTGTGATCCTTGGAGATTCTTTTGCCAGTCGAACCATCCTCCTCACGGTGCGTGGGGTCAATGTACACACTCGTCCTCTTCTGGGCTGATTCTTAACATCTCCTGTCGCTTTAAACTTCTTAATTATTGCCCTGATAGTGGAAATGGGTATTTTCAACTGTTTAGAGATTTTCTTATATCCATTTTCTGATTTGTGCAGCTCAACAACTTTTCGTCGCACATCGTCACTGTGTTCTCGGGTCTTTCCCATAGTGATGAATGACTAAGGGAATTTGGCCTGTGTCACCTCATATTTATACCCCAGTGAAACAGGAAGTCATGGTTGACCACTTAAGAGTTCCTAATCAAACAGGTGAATTTAAAAATGTAAAATATGACTGGAATTATACTTCAGTTAGATTGTAATCATGAGATTTTCTAGGGGTGCCAATAATTGTGACACACATGTTTTGGAGAAAAATATTTATTTAATGTCAACATTCTTTTTTTCTTTCAATAATTTTACTTCAATGAAAAGGTAAGATTTTTGTGAATATTTTGAGTGAAAGACCAAGAGGATAAACAGCAAAGACATTTTTTCACAGCCTGTTTTGCTCATATTCACTAAGGGTGCCAATGATTCTGGAGGGCACTGTACTATACTTACTTTTTTATGGCTAATTAGACTAAGGCTTTTTTATGGCATATTATGCTATGACTTTGCATGATCAAAGTCAAAAAGAGTCATAGTATAAAATGTCATAGGAAAGTCATATAGTAATATATTGTATATCATTAAAAAATCACTTTGAATATAGTACAGTTTGATATAAAAATGGCATGTAAAAAACATAGCAGAGCATGTCGTATACAATTATAGTATTGTATGCTATGAAAAGTTAAAAGAAAGTAATCGAATAAGTCTTAAAAAGTCAGAGTTAAGCATAATAAAAGTCAAGGTATAGTATATCATAAAATGGTTATAATAAAGAATCCCAGGAAAAAAAATCATAGTTTAGTATCATAAAAAAATCATACAACAGTCATATTATTGTATATTATAAAAGATCCATGGTTAAGAATGCCATAATAATGTCAAAGTTTACTTTGCCATAAAGAAGTCTTTAAAAAGCCATCGTACTATGTAAAAAATCTCCTTTAAAAATATCATAGTCTAGTATTTCATAAAATTGTCACCAAAAATGTAATAATGTCCTAGTCAAGTATGTCATGAAAAGAATCATAGGATAATATGCCATAGAATAGTATCCCCTCCCTGTCCACCCTCTCCCTCTCTACCCTCTACAGCTCTTCCCCCTCAGCTCCCCCTTCCCTCTCCACACCCAATCTTACCCCATTTTGCTCCCCTCTCCCCTAACGAGGTCCTCGACCTTGTTACATCTAACCGCCCCACCACGTGCTCCCTTGACCCGATCCCCTCCCCTCTTCTTCAGTCTATTGCCACTGAACTCCTTCCTTTCCTCACCCACCTCATCAACACATCTCTCGTCTCGGGATGCTTTCCCTCGGCTTTCAAGACTGCCAGAGTCACCCCCCTAATGAAAAAACCATCACTTGACCCCTCTGATGTCAAGAACTTCAGACCGGTTTCTCTTCTACCCTTTCTATCCAAAACACTTGAACGCGCTGTCTCTAAACAACTGTCTTCCTACCTCCACCAGAACAACCTCTTGGACCCCCACCAGTCCGGGTTCAAGGTGGGTCACTCGTCAGAGACGGCCCTCCTTGCGGTGACAGAGTCGCTTCACGCTGCGAGAGCGAACTCCCTCTCCTCTGTCCTGATTCTCCTGGACCTGTCAGCGGCGTTTGACACGGTGAACCACCAGATCCTCCTCTCCACCCTCGAGGGGATGGGCGTCTCAGGCTCTGCACTCTCCCTGTTTGCATCCTACCTGACAGGTCGATCCTACCAGGTGACATGGAGGGGGGCCGTGTCGGAACCACGCATGCTGACTACAGGGGTTCCACAAGGTTCAGTTCTGGGCCCCCTTCTCTTCTCGCTCTACACAACATCTCTGGGTTCTGTTATTAAAAAGTCGTAGTGTCGTATGTCGAAAAAAGTAAGAAAAGTCATAGTATACATATAATATATATAACAGTCTCTTACAATATTGTTTCGCATTAAAATGTCACAAAAAGTGGCATAGAAAAGTGCGTCATCAAAAATGTAACCAAAAGTTTGCAGTATAATATGCCATTAAAAGCCATAAGTAGTATCATAGTATGCCTCAAAAAACTTACATATAAAAAAATAATTTAAATACATATAGTCTGATAAAATAAGTAATAGTATAGTACACCAAGAAAAAGTCATAAAAAAGTAATAGCATAGTATGTCTTAAAAATTGCATATGAACACATGATAGTATAGTACATTATAAAAAACTTCACAAAAAGTAATTATAGTATGCCATAAAACGGCAATATTTTAGTATGCCACAGAAAATTTCATATAAAAATATCATGGTAAAATATGTCATTCAAATCTATGCCATGAAGAGTCATAAATAAGTGATATCATAGTAGAGGTAGATGGTATTTTAAGCCAAAATGGCCAAGGAAGCAAACTTGTCTATGAAAAGGTCCTGCGGGAAAATGTGAATTCGGCACAAATTGTGGACACATTTTTTTAGAACAGCCTTTCAGTTTAAAACAATACAATTCATTGCATCACAAAGTAAAAACTATTATTTTGAAGGGCTGGTGAATAAGACTGCATACAACACCTATTTCTAGCTAGCTGTACCTAATAATCTGGTAATTGAGTTCTGTTTTATTACATGAGGAAACTTGAACATAGTAGATTGAAATCTGTTAGAATAAGCTTTCTAACCGTGAATACTTCCCAACCAATTTGCTCCGTCCGCACTACAGTATATATTATGGACAGTTTCTCTGCACACAGCATCAATAATGGATACTTAATGTGTTGACCCTCAAAGTAAAATAATCAATATAATAAGAAAATTCCCCCCTAGCCCTCCCAACAGGTTTCATTGGCTTCCTCCATACCAAGAGAGAAGTGGACAGAACCGACTGAAGCAGCTGAAGGTCTGAATGAAGATTAGTAGATCAAATGGGAGAGAATATGAAGGAAGTTGCTACCACCATCATGCAGAGGATCTTCACATTATAAGCTTGAGCTACAAACATCCAAAACGTCTTAGACAAAATCTAAGAAGGAACGTGTTTGAGACGGAGCCTTTAATCAGAACAGTGTTTTTTCTTGCTCATGAACAAAGATGGAATATCCCTTTAAAGTTGACCATTAAATCTGAAGAACGATCACATATGTCTTAGCCTTGGGGCTGATGTTCTATAAATATGATAAAATAAATAAATGTATATTTAGAAATCAACAATCATCACTGTTACAAATGCATATAAACCACATGAAAACTCACAAATAAAAACTTTTATTTGATATGAAAAGGCCAAAAAAACCCAATTAATTATTGATATGTATATTTACAAACACATAGCCCACCATCTGTGCTGCGCATTCAAAATGTCTGCCTTAGTTGTTTAGAGACAAGGGTTGTATGTAACATGGGTCTCTACTTGTGATGAATATAAATATGTGCAGAGGACCAGCTGGGTTGGGTTGATCATTTCGGAGCTTTTGGTCAATGCCACGTTAGCTGACTTTCAGGAATGTTCCAATAATTTAACACCATGGCATTGTTTGAATGATCCTGTATGGAAAACCCCGCTCTGCATGGCACTCAGTATCTGACCCAGATTTGACTGTAACATGAAATATAGAAACAGACACAATATGTAACAATGCTATAAAAGCCTGTGGGCTAATAACCCTGCAGTCCTTAAAGTGAAAAACCTATTCTCAGAAACATTGTCATTGTGAAGGCACTGTTGTGATGCAGATTATATAGCTACAAGATAGCAACATGTGTTAAACCACCAGCAAAGGCCTGTTAATATGAAGCCCTGACAGCAGAATGGAGGCTGTCAGTAGGTGTACTGAGCTCTATTTCAGCTGTGGCCAAATCAATCACCAATGTATCAATACTGACAATACTAAGTGTAGATTTGAGTATCCATTCTGGTGTCGCGATGATCAATACCAAATGTTATATCATGTAACATCATGTTTTAGGCACACAAGAGATTGCAGGCATGCACATCAGCTGCTTTTTACCATTAAAGCCTGTTATACCTTCTAACATCTCAATATTTTGAGAAATATTCTAATTCACTTGTACGCTGAGGGTAAGATGAGGTGATCTATACCACTCTCATATCTGTGCGATTAATATGAAGCTACAGCAAGCTGGCAACCGACTAGAAACAGGGGGAACTATTCTGTTCCTGTCCAAAGGTAACAAAACCTGCCTATCAGCACCTGTAAAGCTCATCAATCGACACTTTATAAACACTAAATGTAAAGAACCTGAGCAGTGATGAGCAGGCTTTCACCACTGCTAAACTTCAGGTGTACTGGCAGACCGCCGGTTGCCGGGACTGTGCATCAAACACTGCATGAATGAGTTAGACGGTGTTTCCTGTGTGGTGCCTGAAATTATGTATTGCAAATTTTTAACCCCCTACGTTGTCCTTTATGTGGCGCTTGAGAATTTGTAATAATTGTACATCATGTTTCTGTATTGACTGTCTCGCCACACGTCATTGTTTGAGGTATCGACCATGAACTTTATCCCAACCCTGGCAACGCCCGAGCCCAATCACTGCAGGACTTTGCAAATTTTGCCATTTCTGAAGTAAGTGACAATTTTCGTGTTTTTGTGCATCCAGGTTCATAAAAAATATGATTGAACAGCAGAAAAATAACAATTATCTCTACAAAAACAATAGGATCCTTGCACATGTGACAGAGAGCTTTAGAGGTGATGGTAGGCAGATTTTCTACCTTCAGACAAACCAAATTTGTGGTGAGGTGGCTCTCTGTGTTGGCAACTTTGAATTTGATTTTCTTCTCAACATTTATACAGTCAGGGCCCAATTCATGTGTAACAGTATATACATGTGTACAGAGTATATACATCTACATGCAGAGAGAAACGTTGATACACAGTTTGCCTTGACTTAAGTCCAGCAAGAGTGAATAAATGTTGCATCTGGTACTTTAGTGTCTATAGGTATTTGCTGTATTTATACTGTAGCATTAATATTATTTTCAAACCACTGAAAAGTTGCTTAATGCAGATATACTGTAGACAAATATTCATTGCAGTAAAGGTGCATTTGTTTTGTGCATAGAATTAACCTATGACAAATTATCAAATTCAGCCCTTAAACATTTCACCGGAGTGTGTCATGGTTTTATAAATGTTTTCTGATTTGACTGAAAACAAAAGCAAAAGGTTTAAAAAAAAGCATGGAATGATTTTGCAGGTGCTTGTCAGCACCCTGTTGACCCCAAGTGGTGCTGTACCCTTGGGTCCTCTTATTTGGTCGTAGCACCGATAATTTGCAGCAGGAAAAGGAAGATCTGGACGATGTCCACGTAGAGGGAGAGCGCTGCGAACACATACTCTTCTGGACTGATGGAGTGCTTCCTGTTCCCTATCAGCAACTGCGTGTGGTACGCCAGGAACTACAAGACAAGCCAGAAACATTCAAAATTACACTGGAGCAAGTGTAACTGGAACCGTGATACCACAAGAGCAACTGTAAAAAAATTCACAAAACACAACCGCCATCAAAAAGTGAAGTTGTGAACACTCACCATGGTGAAAGCAATGGCTCCTATAGCTGCATAAAGCATGTGAAGCCACAGGATCTGCATCAAAAAAACATTAATTACAATGATTGAAACTTGAAAAGGTGTGTTATGAGTTTGTTTTTGTTCACATCCGCCTTAACTCACATATTTGAATGACAGCACAATCGTTGTAATGATGCCAGTCACAAATACTACAATCCCAAGGACACAGAAAAGGCCCTGGCACTTGGTGAAGTCAACCTAGAAAGAGGAAACCACAAACAGCTAAGTTTATACAGGTGTGACCTCACTCGTACACTCCGGCCATTTGAAGCCGATAAGCACACGCACACCCTACCTTTGTCTGGAAGCAGAACACGGTGACGGCGATGCAGACGACGGCGGTGATCCCCAGAGCGAGAAACACTGCTTTTGTATCATAGTAACTAAAAGCAAAGAGCAGCACACAGTTAATTCTGAGGGAATCTGACTGGATGTTTATTTACTACCATGTGGACTGTTCAAGTTCTATTTTACCTGGAAATGGATCCAGTCATGTAGGACAAAGACAGGGTCTGTAAAATAAATGAAAAAGTCATTTTCCATTGAAACATACAAACACATCTAATAATTTCACGAAAAATATCATCAACAACATCTCTGATTATAAGCTATAGAAAGGGCTTGACCAAAAACATACAGAAAATAAGGTAATAAATATCAATACATGATATTTAACTGCAATATATTTAGATGTTTTATTGTGCTAAGAACACTCTGACTCAATGCTTAGATCTGGTATCAAAGTCAAACTTCTAGCATTTAGATAAGAGCATAGGCTGATGGAAATCCTCACTGAAAGAGCTACAGTGTTTTAGTCTGAGAATAGACTTGATCCAAGTCCAAGAAGTTGTCAGTAATTATGTGTCTCTATTTCCTGATTCACAAGTTAACTACAAGTCATCTGACTTACAAAGATGGACAGCAGAAGGACGTTCCATGGAAACTTCCTCCTAAAAAAAATAAAAAATTGAGATTAGAATTTTGAATGCAGTTTTATAAATGTCCTTCTACTAATATTCTTTATAAAACTGAGCACTCACCGGGGGCCCTTACAGCAGACCAGCACAAGGTGGGTGATGAAGTACACAGCACTAAAACAAAATACAGGGATGAATAAATTACTTTCCTGTTTGATTCCTAGAAAACACAACTTTATAGGCACTGATGTCACCTCAGAGTGCGACTTACTATGATGCCCAATAGATAGGTTGGTTTTGCTGTACGAAATTTCTGACAGGTTGGCTGGAAGAAACACAGGCAGAATTAACAGCATGACACATACAGATGCAAATTCAAAACACAAAACACTCTGTATACGCACACAAATGTGAACACGGCCACAATGGCGGTGGTGACGAGGAGCTGAGACGCCAAAATCAAGTACACCTGAAAACACATAAATGGACGTTACACCCTGTCGTTTCTCTCTGTGCTCTGTGACTCAAATGTTATGGTAATACACGACAGACATAAACTGGGGCTAATCCATTATGGTTTGGGTGACAGGTGTGTTTTACCTTTCTGATGAAGGCATGCCGAATGCTTAGACTGTCCCAACCGCTGCCGCTCGCCGCAAAATCATCACCTGTGTCATCAGCAGAACAGAAATATGAGCACTGACCACAAAGAGCTTCAGGAAATGTGCCATCTCTCACCAATAAAGAGTTAAGATACAAGGCATCATAACATCAAAGTTTAAAGTGATGGTTCAACATTTTCGACATGAGTCATAACTATCTTTTCATCTAATTCTGGAGGAAGAAGTGAATTAGCATGTTTTTTACAAAATGTTTAACTCTTTCCTTAAACAAATGAAGCTTTAAAAGTGAGTGTAATTGTTAGAATGTTATGATGCATTCAAGTTAAGAGTTTTAATAACCTTTAATTATTGCATCAGCATGGCCATTTTTTTAAAATTCTGGTGGTTAAATGTAGCTGGCTTTTTTTCCTCATTTGTCCAACGAACTAGAATATTGTTTGAAATAAAAGTCAACAACCCCTTAGAACACAAACTGATATGCTCAGGCAGTCCCCGTCTTACCAGAGCTCAGGATATCTGATGGCATGATAGGGGGCATGACAGGGGGCATGGGAGGGCGGTTAGGGTAGCCAGCACCTGGAGGCCCGCCAGAGTGAGGCTGTCCTTGGTACGGGCCAGGAGGATAGCCACCTGGCTGGCCTGGAAACAGAGACGCGTTTGGACCAGTGGGGTAGGGAGCAGAGGGCTGGCCTGGCTGGGGACCACCAAAGGCAGGGAAGCCGTATGCAGGGGGGGGAGGGTAATTCCCACCCTGAGGTGGATACAGTGGGCCCCGGGATTCATCATACCCTGGAGGGAAGTCTGACCTGGACATTTCGCCTGTGAGGAGGAAATTTGGACAAACTACAGTTCATGCCCATTTCACTTTGTACAAATAGCAGAATGAGTGAATAGTAGGGAAAAAACAACATTGTCAAATCCACTATTATGCGCCAATTTCAGCTCATCACAGATACTGTATATCAGTATTACCATATACATTGGCCTTACACTTATCTATATTCAATATTTTCATATAAGCAATAGATATAACAAAAATAACCGCCTCATGGTTGTATGCCATCCAGTCAAGTTACGGTTTACATAGTTGTTGGTCCAAAATATCATCAGTAGATGACATAAAGAAAGTCATAGTATACTATGACATAAAAAAAGTCATAAAAAGATAGTATAGTATAGATAGTATAGTATGTCATATTAGAGTTGAAAAAAATGTATGAATTAAAATTAGTTTACTATGCTTAGACAGTCATGGTAGTGTTTGTCATAATAAAGTAATAATATAGATGTCATAGAACGTCACAACAAAGTCATAAGAAGTTATAGTATAGTTTTTATGTCATAAAAAAAATCAAACCATAATATGTCTTAAACACTCATAGTATACGATGTCATAGAAAATGTATGGTATAGTATGACATTAACTAGAGCCATATCAACTTTGTAAGGTGATAACCTTAATGTTGTGTATAAAGCTTGTTCAATGTCCCCAAGTGGCCCAAAAAAATTGAATGATGCTGGTTTAAGTAATAACAAATTGTAGTTCAGAAATACCAAAGACATATTTAAGCTTATTTAGTAAGGGTGCTGCCATTACATACAGTACTTTATCCACCAGCGGGTTGTATCAGGGTAAAATGAACATATGGCTCTTCTTAGCAATGTGGTTCCCAAAAACCGCTACAGACTCAAGAACCACCACATGGGTCTCTGAGGGATATTTCTAATAATAAACCACATGCCTACTCATACACACCCACAATGCTGTCACGTCCTGCCAAACTTTTTCATGATACTACATTGAGTATTAAAAAGTTGTGGTACTTAACGGGATAGTGGGAAGTGCTTCAGCAAGAAAATGAACCCACTTTTATAACATCAATTATTAAGATCTTAAAAACATTTCTCACAAAATGGATGTACACATTAAGCAGATGATCTTGAACTAGCAACAATTTTACAATAGGAACTAAGCCACCATATTAAAAAGGCGGACCTGTGTTTCCAAGGAGGTTCCCTTTTGCTCACTTATTTGTTCACTGGGGCTTTTTAGGGGAATACGCACAGTAAAAGAATTCAAGAGCTGGGTAACACCCCATGCTGCCATTACATCACATCCAGAGCACCAAGCAACAGGACCGAAAACACTGAATGGAAAAAGTGCTTCAGAGTATTTGCAGTGCGAGAGTCACAGAAGAAACCACAGAGCTGATCACTCGCTTGGTCAATGAGACACTGTTAAGCAAACAGGAGGGCTAAAGGTGTTGAATAGAAGGGTGTAGGAATGTTCATAGTTGTAGTGAGAAATAAGTTCAAGCTTGCGGTTGATGTTGATTTCCCACATTTGATTATCATGCTTCATCATCACCATAAAACACAAAGTCATCCTTATCATCATGTTTTTGAGTCAGTGTTGTAAAGAATGCACCCTTTGCCAACACTTTTGTTTACGTCCATGTAGCCTAGCAAACCACAATTCCTCAAATATCCCTTTGCAAATGAGTGACATCACTGGCAGCAAGGCCTTGTGCAACTCATGTAATGCCAAGCATGTCATTTAGGACAACATGACGATCTTATAATACCTTAAAAGACAATAAGAGTAAGAACCGGTTAGACAAAGCTCTTCACTTTTTGCTCAGACTGTCTAAGGTTTTGATTTAACTGAGGCTGAGGTGTATATGTTTTTAAATCGGTGAGGGTCTACCAGTGACTACTTTAATGCAATCAATCTTCCTGTATTGGCCCCTATCAGAATGGCACAATAATCAATAACGAAAATAATCATTTGTTTCCCAGAACTCTAGCTGTAACATCAATTTTAACAACACACTTACATCTTTGACAACAGTTTGTGTCTACAGAGCGACTGACAACTGAATGAATGAACCAAAGGGAATATGCCCATCACTACATAAAACTTGTGACAGGTCATTACACCTGAGGGAAATAGGTGGAATTGTTCACAGAAATCAGTGTCCGTACACTGAGAAAGAGTTTCTTTAAGTGAATTAGCTTTTGTTCAGAAGACAATACATTTAGCAATTTTCCTTAACAATATGTATTTAGGAAATGCCAGCCAATTTCTTACCTAAACACCTAAAATACAAACCATGGTGTTGCTATATTTACTCCTATTATAATGCAAAGGGCGAGAAGTAAACAATAAAATAAATAAAAATGATTAACAGAAACTGGAGTCGTGGTGTGAAACAATTCTCCTAATAAGCACGCTTTCAGAAATGTGGCTCAAATCATAGTAAAATATGAATTTGGCTTGATTTACTTAATACAATATGGATGATTTCACTTAGATGTATTTTTTCGCATACAATTTAAGTTGTTTCTAAAAGAGTAGTCTGGCTTGATCTACCTTATTATAAAATGCAAAAAAGTTGCCTAAAGTGGATCAAGCAAGATATTTGTATTAGTGTGATGGTTCCAGTACATCTGTGCTGAGCCCAGTTAGTGTAAATGCTGGTCCACACTGACATTAGTTACATTACATTACATTACAGTCATTTAGCAGACGCTTTTATCCAAAGCGACTTACAGGAAGTGTATTCAACATAGGTATTCAAGAGAACTACTAGTCACCTGAAGTCATAAGTGCATCTCCTTTCTTAAACAAGCATCTTAAAGCATAAGCCAGAGCAAAAGTATAGTGCAGAGGCAAGTTACTACGAAAACAATAATTGCAACAGACTAATCCGAATATAGTAAGTGCTAGTTGGAATCTGTAACTTTAACATCTGTTGCACCAGCTGAAGGACATGCAGTAAAACAAACAACCAAATATGTGAAAAGTAAACGAGAAGTTTTGTAGCTTCCACATTCGTAAAGGCTAACAGAACATGTGAACCATCACAGCTACCCATTTCAGACTCTGACCTAAGCTTAAAGACAGAATGCAGTCAGTAGGATCCAGTAGTTCAACTGCGGTTAATTTGTTGTTTAACTTTTAACATTGACTCAACACCAACATGACTGAACAGCTTTAAAAAATTAAAAAAAACGAGTGTAACATGTCCAGAGCTGACAGGCTACACCCACCCAGCCCAGAGCACCCAACCTCAGCTCACAAACAGCCCTTTCAGGTGAGGTGAGCGTGAAGGACACACGGAGCCGACCAACACTGCTGTGAACTACATGTAAAAAAACAAAAAAAACAAAAACAAGGTTAACGTGAATCCACTGGCAACAGACTCAATGTAGAGTGTATCTCGGGGTCATTGAGCCGCTATGAAAACACTACAATATTAACTTAACATTAGCTGTACTTACCAAATAAAAGACGCCAGTGACAGAAACCGTCTGGTCGTAATGGTTCCCAGTGGCAAAATGACGAAAGGTTTTCCGGTGTCGGCCACGCCCTCTATGTTTACTTGATAGTACTGAGGAGATTGTGTGAACGGCGTAATGTTGAAGTTGCTCAGCGGCCTGTAACGTCTGTTATCAAGTCCGTCCTGCTGCTGTGCGTTGAGAAGCAGCAGCCAGATGTGAAGCAGCAGTGAAAAACATTTCCTGGTTGGAACAGTGAAGAGCAGGGTGGAGTCCAGTGGGATCTGTCACACAAGGACGTGTGTGTGTGTGTGTGTGTGTGTGTGTGTGTGTGTGTGTGTGTGTGTGTGCGCGCTAGCAACAGGGCCTGTGTATACAACAAGGCCTGACGGGTTTAGCTGACTCATTCCTATATTAACAGGCACTTCTCATGTTACTGAATAAAGATGCATTACAACAAGTGGATTAACCAAAATACTTTACTGTAGTTGGGAATTTCCATTCAGTTAAATCATAAATCTTTTTTTCATTTCAGAGTGCAAATGTAGTTTGTATTTACCTGAATTCATCTTCACATTCACACATTACTACTTTTTGCAAGAAAGATTTTGTATTCAAAATTAAATAAGCGTAACAATATGATAAAGTAGTTAATTACCTGGACAAGCTTTAACATTTAAATAGGCTCTATGTCAATTTTACAGGATCAACTCATCAATCACTAAACTCTGTACATTTACATCTTATGTCTATACCTTTATTTTAAATAAATTGTAAATAAAAGCCCCTTTTCCTGCAATGCATAAGAGGGTTCAGATAATGGAGGGGTGGATTTAAAGAGAGGACTACCTTTAACAGAGTATTTCTGCATTTTGCTTTTGTTACATTTTTTTTATTTCTTTTATATTTCTGACTCCATACAAACAATACCAATGAAAATAATGCGTATTCCATTTTCCCTTAAAATGACATTTTTCTCAAATAACACAATGTTGTTGTCCTAAATCATATGGGAATAATCATAAACATTTCAAAAAGGACATTTTCTCTGCGTGGCTTCTGCAACATCTTATATGCCATGATTATTTTACATTTAGAGACATCAGATTCTGAAGATAACTACACACAGACACTAACATTCAAATTCATCAAACCAGCAGTGCCATTCAGTGAGATTTAAAAACAAAAAAAACACACTCACACACAAGACCACAGTCATACACACAGTAAACTAGTTTGGTCTATACAAATTTGGCACATTTTTATCTTTGCAACTAGCCCCGGTCAGCTCGCACATATTTGAGGACGAGCTTCTTGGTGAGGGTGTACTTGGGCTCTGGCATTTGTTTGTGACTTAAATATTCTCCCTTGCTGACCTCCCTGTTCACACGTGTCAGCACTGCGAGTATATCATCATTCTCCGAGCTGCACATAAAAAACAGGGGAAACACGTTAAAAATTATAAACCTTGCTCAAATTGTTGGTATATTTTAATACAACATCATTAATACAAATCACATCAACAGCACACCAACAGAAACAGTCACAGAATTATGATCACTAATCTGATAAAAGAAGAATATTCTATGTTTATGTGTCCATCTTTTTTCTGAGAAAAGGGAAGATTTTCTCTATCAAAAGCTTTTATAATTTATAATGGTATTCGAAAAAGGTTATGGATCACATTAGCTAATTAGGCCTACTGAAAACACTGTTGACTCTCGAACTCATTCAATCCCCCTATTTATAAGTGCTACTTTTGACTTTGAATGAGGACCCTTTTTTTAATACTTTGGGAATGCTGTACTTTTAAACATGAAGATGTCACCAATGAAATGTGTGGTACAGTAGTCAATAAGGGCTCCTCCCACAAATTATAGCTGTATATAAGGCTCAACAAGTATAATTTTAAACTCTGGGTGGAGGTTTCTCACCTTTCTGCTGACCTCTTCAGCTGTGCGCACAGCTGCTGGATGTAGATGGAGCCTGTCGAAGTGTTTCGAAACGACTTGCACTCTGACACGGTGGCCATGCCCAGCAGGAAGTCGGCCCCCCAAGGAACAGTCTCGCCTTTCACAGGACCAGCGTCTTCCTCCAGGCGGCTCTGTCTGACCCTCTCCTCCTGTTTTGGCATCGGGGGACATGGCAAGGCTCCTCCCTGGTAGCCGCTTCCCTGACATGCTTGGATGAAGAACAGTTTGGGCTTCCCTGTCAAGGAGGGTGCTCTTTTGCTGGTGAAGGGCTGTGTCAGTTCGTTTAAGGCCACCTGTTGCTCATCGGTCCCATAGACACATCCCAGTTCTCCATGGGAAAGCACGCATACCACCTAAAATCAGACAAGTTTGTGTTAAATTGTGTGACGCTTCAATATAACTTTGCAATGACACTTTAATAATAATGTTCTTGCTGAAAGTTGTAAGAGAAGATCGATACCACTCTCACGTCTGTAAAAATGAAACTACAAGGGTTCTATTCCTTAAAAGAGTAGAAAATAAGAGTATTGTCAATGATATTACAGCCCTGAAGGTGACGCTGCTCACCAACGCATCATCATCCAAAAAACTCCGTGAGCCCAGCTGCTTTAGTTCTTGTCGCATGTCATCTGCAGTCAAGTTGTTGTGTACCACCACAGTAAAGCCAAGGCTGGTGAACACTTTGTTCAGAGCCTCTGTGTCATACAAAAGAGAGACAAATGTAAACATACTGCTAGATTGTTTTTACATCATCTTATCTTGTCCTACATTATCATCATATTATGTGTGATAGGTATCAACTTTAAGGATCCTCAACCTGGGATGCTGCTCGGTAACTCATTGACAAACAGTAATAAACAAACCATTTCACATGGTTGTTAAATAACAGGAAGACGTACTCTCATCCTCCTGACTCCCTCTTCGGTCTTTTAGCTCTTTTCCGTCGAATTCCTCATTATTGATGACCACACACAAACCACGTGGGTTATGAGTCAGGGCGTAGTACTCTGTCTAAAAGGCACAAGAACAGCCACATAGACAAATCATTAACATAACATTTCTAATCAATGAATGAGAGGTATTTGTGTTTGTGTGAATGGTTACATGATCAGAAAGAGAGGAGAACTCGGTATTTGGTTCTGCATCGGAGACAACACTCATTCTTTCATCTGAAGAACAAAAACAGAGGTCTGTGCATCATTAAAAACAATAGCACAAGGTGAATATATATAGCAGTGACGGGGGTGGATTGCTAATCAGTAATGGAAATTATTTAATGTCTGTGTGCTTTAATGAATGTTTAGTCAGTGAGTAGTAGAGGGAAAAAGAGGGACTTACAGCTGGGCTGAGTTTCGGATATTGACACATCAATAGGTTCTGTTGGCTGAGGGGTGTTGTTGACCCTCTGTTGGAACAAAACAGAGTTACAGTTTTCTTTAAACTGGCTCATTATAGGATTAACTGTATACAAACACATATTTATACACACACCATGCTGCTGTGGGAAGATCCTCTGGTTTGAGGCATCTGGTTTACCACTAAAAAAACAACACCGATCATTTATTCAGTTATACAACATTTAAATGTGTATGTGCTTGTGTGTAAGATCATATCATACCTTCCATGTAGCGCTGTATAGTCGATACCAGTTGTTGATCCAATTGCAGCAAAGCTGTATGCAACTCATGAAGATTTATATTTGACAATAAACCCCTCTTCTCCATTTCAGCAAACACATCCAGTGCTGTCTGTAATAAACAGAGGAGACCTGTCTTATTTGTGTCTCTGTGTGTGTAGGCTTTGCAGCTGCATCGAAACTAGAAATTACTTCTTTTATAGTGTTTTTGCTGTTCGTATATATGTACGTTTCCGTGTTTTATATAATATTATATCTTAATATACCTATACACAGTGAAATTAGTAAAGCTCATTAGCCATGCCACCAAATAAGCAAAGCATATTACAATAAAATCTAACTGGTAGTCCAAAAGGGTTAAATGTTGATCAAAGCTTTGAATGTCCTAGTCTCTATTAAAAGTCGATGATTTAGATTTTCATTTGTTTGTAAACTGTTGTGAACTGGCTACTTTTGAAACAACCCAGTCGCACACGTCGTCTTCCAACTTAAACTCGAGTCTCACATCTTAAGTTGCTTATCGGACTGTAAAAAATGAGCAGTGCACGGAAAAGGACGTCTTGGCCCAGATATCTGCTGGCTTCACCAAAACCTCAGAAATATAGGTCCTTATCAGTTACCAATAGCCAATGTGTTCCGAGTTCTGGAATGTCAAAATGACCACCTGAGGGTGTCTACATCATCTGAGAGGCTTATATTGTACTTGTTATGGTATGGAAGTCATACTTGCTTATGTAAAGAAACTATAACCCAGTTCCCATTTGTAAATATATAAATACAATTTACTTCAGCCTCATTGCAATAACATTTAATAAACCTGTGATGAAAGTTACTGAACACATCAAACTGTACGTTCGATTTGTTGATACAACCTTGGTACGACCATCTAGTTTTTAATTTTCCAGTAATGAAGCAGATAAATTGACATTTAAACATGTTGGGGACACTTTGTTGTTAAGATTTCACTTAAGTCGCAGATAAAAGTAACAGTAGTAACATTTTCCAGGTAGTGTTATTAATGAATTTTGGTTAGTCTACCACTGTTAAAGAAAACAAAAAACTTGGTATGGTGATTACAGTGGCACAAGTTGAACTTTTTAATATTAACTATGTATTGGACTTTTTATTCAGAGGAAAGTGAACTCTACATGTCATAATTTCTATTATAACTGTGTGTGCGGAAAACTGGGTGTGTTCTCACATGGCATGTCTCGGTTTGTCTCCCGCCCAGCTTGTCTGTCAAAAGAAACTTCATCTTTTCAAGATTGTCCTCAGTCATGTCCTCATACACTTTGTACAGCATCACCCTGAAATAAAGAGCAGAAAAGCGGAATGGAGCAAGAGGAGGGAAACAACAGACAAAACACTACAACTGGGAATAACGCTGTATTGTAATCCTGGCATACAGTAAACATTTTTCTGCCTTTACATATACCTGTATTCTGACAGCATGGGATTTGCATCTGTTTCTTCAGGTTGCCTGCTGTCTGCCTCCAGGAGGTTGAGGAGATCTGCTCTACGGATAGTTTGGAGCAGCTGACTAAGGAACAAGTCGTTCTCCAGCAGACCTTTTGCTTCCAGTCTCAAGAACAGCTTTTTCGCATCAGTAATCTGTATGAGAACAACCAGGAAACGCACAAACAAACTTTTGAGAAGACAAACTTTGAAGGGAACAAGATGCAACAGCTGAGAATATTAGCGATGGGAGAGAAAGGCTGTCCATAAGGCTACACTCACATAACAGGGCTTAATGTTCAATTCCGAAACAATGCCTTTGAAAACATGTTTTACTTTCATCAGATGTTCCTCACTTTCTGACTGTAACAAATAAAATATAAATCGTGATGCTTTTGCTGACATTTTTAAACATTGACTTGAAACAATGTGTTTTTCTGATACAAACAGAGCATAGTTCTTTGCAGTAGGGATTACTACCGAAGCTAAGGAGCTGAGGGTGACTTATTAGGCTTGACTGATGAGAGGTTAACGTCAAGCTGCCGTGGTGGTATCGGGTGCAGTTGTATCGATGTAGTTTGACTAGTATGAGTACATGAGCACAGTATCGGACCTGATACCAGTATTGGTGCATCCCTAGATTAAATCTGAGTTCTGCTTTGTGAAACATGACAAATCCGTTTGATAAGTTAATTTACATTTTAAATAACTAACGACGAGGCAAATAAAGTCTTCAACTGTTTCCTACTGTCATAGGAAAACCTCTGTTAACATATTCTCAAATTTAACAAAGCCAAGATTACCAGTAAACTACTACTCCCTCAGAAAGATAATTTATGATTTCTTACGACTCATAAACGGACCCTAACTCATTCAGCGAACATGAGGTGATGATGATAATGCTCGTCTACCGTAACAAAGCCGTTTACACATTGTTATAACTGCTGATTTATTAAATCAGAGGGAAACATGACGCCAATTCAGATCAGAAGAAGTCAGTAATATAGAAAAAGTCTTTCTACTCAGGTAACAAACATTATCAGTGTCTGATACCATTGATGCATTGACATAAGTTCTGTGAAGAGAGTGTCTTCTTCTTCTTCTTCTTCTTCTTCTTCTGTAGTTTCAAAGTACCACTGCGACACTGTATGGTGAGTCATATGCACAGTAAAGTATGACTTGGAATAACACACTGAATTCCGATACAATTTTTCTCACAGAGGTTGTATGGGCAGTGATCGGAAAGTAGCCCTGTTCTGCTGGGAAAAACAATGTGATTTCTGTGTCTATGCTACTATGAAGAAAATGGCGTTGAGAAAAGTTCAAAGATGACAGAACATGGCACGAGTACTTACTCCCTCCAGATGTTTCATGTTGACAACATCTCGACACAAGAAGCAGAGAGCATCCACCTCAGAGGACTCCAGCCCCTCATCTATGCGAGACAGCGTCAGCCTATCCATCACAGACTCAGTCCCCCCAGCACAGGCCTGGTGCTCAGCTCACTGTGTCTACAGGTTGTTGCTATCAGAGAGGCAGAAACATTAGAGACAGGCAGGGGGTACAAAGGAAACGTGGGCATTTGTTGGGGCAGATAAAACAAGAGAAGTGAAACACAACATGAGCTTGAAAGACTGGCCAAATAGCACCTCTAAACTTGTTTTGGATGAATATTTTAGAAATATTAATTTACACCATAAATGATAAACATATCAGAAAAATCAGTGAGATAGTTGTACGAGTACTCTTTACCTTTAAAGCACTTTACGTGTACGCAGTCTGGCTATGTATAAGACTAAAATGTATTATTTGATTTTAACTTTCACTGATCTCTTCCTTGTTCTTGTTTTTATTATGTTTGCCTTTGGAAACCACTTTGACATCTCAAAGTGGTAAAATGCTAAAATTCACAGACACCCGCCCTGACGTTAGTTAGTTTCACTTCACAAAACGGGACTTTTAAGTTAAGTTAAAACGTTTTAACTTAAAACGTTTTAACTTAAGTCAGGGTGACACAACAACAATGATGATGTTGAGTCAAATCAGTTTACCGTTAACATTTAATTACAGTCGAGAGCCAAACCTTTAGGTCACTCGATAAGACTGTGAATAACTTACAGTAAGTTAGCTAGTGGTACAGGCGGTACAAATGAGTTCACTCCAGTCAACACAGGTGAGTCAATTCACCACGTTAAAACTCACCGCTGCCGGTTTACGTCCAAGAGGCGACAAAGGCGCGTCTTCTGTAAATCAGTACTTAAAAAAACTTTTTGGGAGCGAAACATTCATAAATACCAAGACTTGGAAGTAGCACTTCTTTTTATCTTGTGTTGGTCGAACGACGCCCTTTGCTTTCACTTTCAGTGTTGCTTCATATAATGAACGCTTCCGCCTAAAACCTTCGAAAGAAAATCTATGTTTATGGTTTATGGTTGATAAAGATGAAAACATATTTTTTTCCACTTCGGATTGGCTTCCGTGAGACGATCCAATGCCAGTCTACAAAACAGATCTACAACTCTAATTAAATATATATTTCGAGACGGTTGTAGCACCCCTTTCATTATCACTTTTTTCTTTCTTTTCCATTTTGCACTTTTATTTTGAAGACGCACAGCTTTTTCCTGATTTGACGCTTCTCAAACCATTGCACAGACATGTCTTATTTGACTACTTTGAGCAACAAGAATGACGTACCAAAACTGAAACTACAAACACCGTTTGAAACGAACAACTTTATTCAGATCACAAATGTTTTTCACACAGCTCATATGAAGTCTCTGGTTTGAAAGTTATTGTTCCTTCCCACTACGTTTCCTTTTATAGGCTACTACTAGTCATCTGTCACTCAGGAAAACAAGACAGGATATAACATAACCAAATGCAATTTAAAAATGTAGTCTGAAGTTGAAACGATAAATGAGAAGAAAGCTATAAAAGGCTGTTTTTAGCATGTAAACACTGGGGTGTGCTTTCAGGGTGAGGGGGTTTTCAGGCTTAGTTCTGGAGGTCGGCGGGAGGCAAAAGGGAGGAAGTACTCTCTGGCAAACTGGAAGACATCATTTGGTTTCCTCAACAGCAAAAACTGCAGAAAGTCAGATATGAGGGCACGGATCTCTGGATGCTGTCTCATGTATGAGGCATGGTCCGCCTTCAGCTCCTCCTGCCCCAACGAGACAAAGACGCATATTCATATTCTGTTCAAAGGATTTATAGGCTAAGATTATGATGGGATACATATTGGGTAAGGAGGAACCCTTATTCTTCAGTCAGTTTGAATATACTATTAATAATATGAGAACATTATTTGTTACCTTTATGTCCAAAAACTTAGAGTGCATCTGCATGTCTTCTTCGCAAACCAGAGGAATCTTCTCAAAACCTAACACACAGACAACATGATTGATTATGTTACATTAAAAAATGTTTTATGTGTGTGAAACAATGGTTACCTTTTTTTAGCTGTAGAAGCCTCATGGTGACCGGTGATCCCACCTGCACTCTGCTGGCCATGTGCCTGATGAGAGAAAATTAACTGCTCAAAAGATCATTCATCAACTCAAATTTAAAAATAAATTTTCACAAAGTGATTAACAAAAGATAAAAGTCCCAATTGCATGCACTTGTTGAGGATGCAGGTGTATATATATCCCTGGTGGCTGAACAGTACGCCATGAACACACACACACATGAAAAACAAACAAACAAGAAAAACACATGCACAGAACTGAAATTAAATTATACAGCTTGGGCCTCTGAAGTAGCTGCAAACACAGTGATCCACATTGTTGGGCAGGGAGACTGTCCAACAAGATCAGGAACCTGAGGATGTATAGTCACTGAGCTTACCCATCACCTAGGAAGTAGCACTGCCAGGTAGTGGGGCCCTCCTCCACGGAGTGAACAATCCTCTCCACCCCAAATACCTCCACAGTCTCATCCCCAACCTCCAGCTGCTTCACACCCAGCTTGCTCTGATCACAGAGAAACAGATGATCAGAGTTCACTATTCAAACAAGACACAGAATGACCACGAGGTCACATTGTCATAATTACTTACAAAAGTGGTGTGGATGATGTGTAATCCCTGGTCAAAGGAGATAAAGGTCATGTGTTCGGGAACCTTCTTCCTAAGAGCGAGCAGGCGCATCAGCAGCAAGTTGGACCCCTCGGTAACGAGCCCGTTTAGGACAGACATGGGATAAGAAACGCTCTCCATTGACGTCTCCTGTATACATACACAAAAGATTATTAACACTTACAGTAATTTCATAACAGCAAGTTTGTTGACATCTCCAATGGTAAATGTTTGTATAAAACAGTTTGAAGCCATTATAATGAATGACACATTTGAATCCAGATTTCACAAAACGATATAACTACTTTGCTTGCTCATCAAGATGTTTTTAACCATGGCGAAAGGTCATCATATTAGCATGTATGTCACATAAAATTGGTTAGAGGCCCTAGGGCTGATAGAACCCTAATATTGTTTTTATCAAGGTTACGTACAGTTATTGCCCAGACCACTCTATAGTTTCCTCTCTCACCTCTCCTACAGTGGTAACTTTATCGATCACCATCTGCCCGTCATGCTGCACCATGTGACACCTCCTGTCCAAACTGTGACCCTCAAGCTGAAAAGGGGATTCAATGTGTTTAAATGACAACAGAACAAAAACAGACAGATGTGGCATGAGAATGAAAGGCATTAGGTACCGCAGGTCCTTCCTTCCAGCTGCTGTCAGGTTGCACAACCAACTCTGCTCCCAGCAGACCACATGATACATGACAATAAAAACATGACAATAAAAACCTGTGCAATACATTACACTGTGCAATAATAGTTAAAATAGTTAAAATAGTTATTTCTGTCTGTAAATATAATATTTCAGTTATTGTTGTTTTTCTACTGTTTCTTACTGCTTATTTATATTACTCTATGCTGCTGTAAGCCTGCAAATTTCCCCGCTGCGAGACTAATAAAGGATTATCTTATCTTATCTTATTTAAGTGCCACAGTACAACGTTTCCAATTCCTTGTGTGTTAAAATTAGACAGTGTGGGAAGATTGCAATGATTCACCTTGACATACTCATGGTAATCTTCCTCCAGCACCTCCAGGTCCGTGGTTATGTAGGCTTAAATGGACGAGGATAAAAGACATGAAGAAAGGGTATATGTGACACATCTGTAAATAGACGACACTATGGAGGTGAACCTGTCTTTGCATCCCTTTCACCCCCTCACCTGTCACTGTAGTTCCACACGGGGAGTCATCAATGGCTCCCTGGCTCTGAGCATGCAGGAGCATACAGGGCTGCTGGGCTCTACGGTCAAACTCCACCGTCACACTGAACTTCCCAAGGTCCCGGCCGCCCTCTGACACAGTCACCAGAGAGTCTGGAAACACACACTTGAGCAGCTCTGCAGGCTCTGAGAGAGGTATGAGGGGGTTAAGTTAAAACATGCATTCGTATTAGTTGTTGCACTTATTGTATTCCTATTCGTTTACTGCACTTATCCTATTCGTAGTAGTTTGTAGCACTTATTGTATTCGTATTAGTCTGTTGCAATTATTGTTTTCGTAGTAATTTGTTCCTGCACTATACTTTTGCTCTGGTTTATGCTTTAAGATACTTGTTTAAGAAAGGAGATGCACTTATGACTTCTGGTGACTAGTAGTTCTCTTGAATACCTATGTTGAATACACTTCCTGTAAGTCGCTTTGGATAAAAGCGTCTGCTAAATGACTGTAATGTAATGTAATGTAACATGAGCCTAAATGGACAGGGTCCAATTTCTGTAGAGCTTATTTTCTATTTTTGGCTCACTGCTACTATGAAATAGCCTAATTATCAATAGTCTCTGTCTGAGACATGTGCCAAAACCAGGTGTGCTAACACTCAGGCGTAGCCTATGCAGTTCCTGTCTCCTACTGGCGCTCAAAGCCTGCAGAGTAACGTTACACTGACAACTCACCGACGCTGGACATGAACGTAAGCGCTTCGTCGGACGCTTTCAACTCCATTGCGAGGTCGAGTCCCTCAATCCCAGCCAAGGCTCCCGCAGGTGTCTCGTCTTCCAGCGGGGCTTCCATCATCCGCAGAGACTCCCGGTAATAGAGGGTTTACTACACTATTTCTTGTTTCGACAGATTGCTTTTTAATTGTTATGATGAGCAGCTTTTCTTAGGTAACATCTATTTGCAGCCTTCTTTCCGATACGGAAGTGAGGACTAACAAATGTGAGTTGTCGTGGCAACGACGCTGTAGTACCGTAACGACGGATGCATGTGCGCAACCGAATTCCCATCAAAGCAAGTGCACTCAGACTAATCTTATTCATTGGTCATAATCATAGACTGGGTCATAGTACGTGTTGGTTGAATCCGCTTTAAAAATCCTTCATGTGAAAAATGAAAACTTCTAAATAATGGCAACAACCAGCATTTTTTCTACATCATCATATCAATGTACTAATGCTGTTCTGGTTTTTGTTTGACACTTTCAGATACTCTACTTAACTTAATGTTTAGAGTCAATAAAAATGTTTTTTCTACATTAGTAACTTATTTGTTAGATATTGACATGCCACCAGTATTCTGCATTCAGGACTTATGTTTGTAATATTTTCTGGTGAAATGGTATAACTCGATAAGGCTTATGTTAACGTAACCTCGTTATATCATTGACCCACCAGTGATTATCATACTGTTAGCAAAAAAACAACAACACAAATGTGTGACAATATAATGGTTCAATGTTATAAAAATACAAGATTTTGAATGATACAAAAGACAGAGTACATTTTAAGAAAGCCATCCCCCTGAGTTAATTATAGATCCATAATTAAGCCATCAGGTATAGGGAGATTGCATGAGTTTTGCCGATGAAGCTTCAATCGCGATGTGGAGACAACACAAGTCTCTTCCTTAGGGTGAACCTAACTTCAGGCATCTGCTTTACTGCCCCAGGTTGACTACAGCCCTCTTTCTGGCCCACTTCATTGTTCACATGTTGGAGGATGGTGGTAATGTCTTCACTCCTAAAAGGTCACATTATGATTAAGTGTACAGTATACGCTTGAACTTAATCGATTATATCATCAAATCTACAAAATACTGTGGATACTTCACTAACTATTTATGCATTCTTGAGTGTCATATTTACCTCTGACAGCCCTCCTTTAGCTGCTGACACACAGATTGGACGAACCAGCTCCCATCTGTTTTGTGTCTAAATGATACATGATCTTCAACAGTGGCCACAGCAACCAGAACATCAGCATCCTCTGGGATGAAAAGCGAGTAAGAATCATCAGCCTGCAGATCTTCTAATAACACTCCATGCTGTACCTGCCCTCCCTGACAGGCCTGGATCAGGAACACTTTGGGCTTGCCGGTGAGGGTCGATTGAGCTGTCGGCTTGAATGTTCCAGTTATTTGTTTGATGGAAAGGGGCTGCTCGTCAGTACCGAAGACTACACCCTTCCTTCCGTGACTGAGAATACAGCAGATAAAGGCATCGCCGTGCCGGGGAGCCTCCTGAAGAGCAGTGAATCCGCTGCCAGACCACTCCTGAACGTTGAACTCCTGCAGCTGAGAGAGGTCGCTCTGAGAAGCAAAGCATCTCAGCGCTCGCTCCATCTGGTCCTTGGTTTGGTCTTTACACATCAGTGCTCTGAAGCCCAGCCAGCTGAACACCTCTGCCAAACTTTCTGCAGGAAATTTCATAAAAATAAAACCAGAGTTAACCTTCAACCACCAAACGAACAGGACCATTGTGTAAATCCGTCCACTCTGTAACATACCAGCATCTTTGTTGGTTCCACTTCTCGCTTTGCTAGCCGTGAAATTCTCGTTGTTTATGATCACGCAGAGGCCGGTAGGCTGGCTGTTCAACTCGTACTGCTTGTCCTGAAAACAATGGACACACAATGTGTGACACAAACACATCATGAAGAAGCTAACTGGGGTGGATCATTTTTGCTATTTCAATATCTTTACTAAGACTTTTACTAAAGAGGTACCTTTGCTTTTCTTTACTAGTTTAAATGTATGATGTATGACAATATTACAAAGCTAATACTCTATATGTTAAAACAGGATAATAAGCATATCATATATCTCTCTGACAAAGCCTAACTTAAAACACAGATTCAAGCACAGTGTGCTATTTCAATATCAGGTAAATACCCCACCTCCTTTCGCCTCTTGCTGTCTGGAGGAAGAACATCTAAGGAAATCAGAGGACAACAGAATTACACCTCCAAACATAACAGCCTTAAGACGTCCACTTTGTGAATGTGAAACACACATAAGGCTGAATATGACCAATTTCTAATAATACAACATTATTAGCACAACGTAGAGGATTACAAATGCACTATTGCAAATCACGTCTAAATGCGGTCTAAACGTGAACGTTTAATAGACGTCTACAAATAGACGTTGAATAAACTTTCACTTTTGAACCACTTTTAGACGTCTTTTCAACGGAAAAATGCTCACTGGGACGTACCACTGTCGTCAACTGAACTAGCTTGGACAGGCTTGGGTAAAAAGCAGGTGCCATTCAACTGTATGCTCCTCAGCTCAGGGTAAGTCATTTTAATGTCCTCATCAGTTTGCAGGAGGTTCAGGAAGGCTTGGCAGCTCTCCTCTCCTTTGTTCACGAGCTTGTCCACGAGCTCAACGACGTGGCCCTCTACATCTTCTTTGTTGATGCTTTTAAGGTTGTTGTACTCGCGCCTAGTTATCAGGTTATTCTCATGAACTTTGTTGAGGATTAGCCGGTGGTCTCCACACAAAGTCTGCTGAATGGCTATCTTATTACGTCTCACTGTGTCTTTGGCTGACATGCTGAATCTGAGAAATAGAGACAAAAAAGATCAAGTATGGTAAGTGCACGATTCAGTACTGGGGTTTTGGTTCATAATACTTGCAAATTTCCCCGCTGCGGGACTAATAAAGGATTATCTTATCTTATCTTAGAGTCAATATGTGAAAGCTTTTAACATACGGCACATATACATTACAGTTTATCATTATGTGCTTCACTTAGTAGTGAGATTCATTTCTGATAATTTTCCAAACGTAGCAGCTAGAGTTACTCTGAAAAAGCAAGTATTCAGTGAGTTCAATGAGTTGGCTTTAAAATGAATCTAAGTAGCCTTGAATGTATGCCAAAGTGTCTAACGTTATTTTTTTAAAATCAGGTCCATTTACATTCAGAGTTGAACCTATCTAACTTAAACCATTTTCTACGAATATGGTATTCAATGTACCGGAAGTTTACTGCTGTACTTCGAAACTGTAACAAAGCTCCAACTATGACGTTACGCTTTGGTCACTTACCGTCAAGAAGTAAATTATTCCGCTTTCGGTGGTACATGGGAATTCCCTATCCTCGTGCTCGTACGGACTGTAGTACCTGCTTTCGTTTTCAGAGCTCGGTAGTCATATATCCGTACAAAGCTGGATTCTCTGTAGAATTTAAAATAGGCGTTTCAATCATGCATTTCAACGCTCAGGTTTTGTGAGCCATGTGCAAGCAATCCATCGAGTAAGTAAGCGACAGACAATGGAGGGTCGAGACTGTGCAGCTTGCACCGCTTAGTGAAAAAGTAGCACTTTGGCTATGAAGTAGTAACGACTAGCGGTGATAATAGACAGTATTTGAATGGGGCTCATCGCTCCCCTTGTGGCTGATGAGGGGAATCAGCTCCACCAGTGGTGTTTCCCTACCATTGGCCACAGGGTGCAACAATTAGCCTTCCTTAGCGAATAGGTTGCCGAAATCGAAAACTTACTCAGAACAGCTACGCTGCTATTTTATACTTATTGGAAGTATTATCATCATAAGAAAAAGGACTTCAAATTTGGTCAATACCAGACAGAGACTGAGATTGTCAATATAATCACAATTGTATGTTGAGTACGTATCTTTCCCTGGTGGTCTAGTGGTTAGGATTCGGCGCTCTCACCGCCGCGGCCCGGGTTCGATTCCCGGTCAGGGAACTGACTTTTATTTCATTGTGTGAGTACTAATTATTACTGATTGCACTATTTTCACAAGCTATTTGAAGATAAGATAAGATAATCCTTTATTAGTCCCGCAGCGGGGAAATTTGCAGGCTTACAGCAGCATAGAGTAAAGTGCACACAAGAGACATAGTAAAGAAAGACAGGATAAAAATAAAAATGAAAAATAAAAAAAAACAAGTATTATAAATAAGCAATAAAAACAGTAGAAAAACAACAATAACTGAAATATAATATTTACAGACAGAAAAAACTATTTTAACTATTATTGCACAGAAGCAGCCAAACCAACTGGAAACTTTTCTGTGACCTTTAGGGGGAAATATTAGTAGAATTGTTTTTCATTTTGTTGTAATTTTTTATGTTTACCTCTGATATTAAAACGATATACAGAGAAGTATCCAAATCATATACCTGTTAAGTTGCGCTAAAAGTATTGCTGAATTTAAGTCATCCTAACAGTGTCCAGTTCAACCGTTGTAATGTTATAAAGATTTTAGAAATACCAATGTCAATAATGACGAGTTTTGCCATCTCACAATCACACCAGAAATTTGGACCACATACCAAATACAAAACTTGTTTAACTGTGTGGATTTTAAATATTTTCAAATTCAGTTTACAGTTTAATTTATTTTCTGTTAATTTTATTTCCTAAAATGGATGTGTAAATGCTTTTTCAAAGCCGTTAGAAAACCTTTAGAATAAGAATAAAATTATAAGATAAGATAAGATAAGATAAGATAATCCTTTATTAGTCCCGCAGCAGGGAAATTTGCAGGCTTACAGCAGCATAGAGTAAAGTGCACACAAGAGACATAGTAGAAGAAAGACAAGATAAAAAAAAGTCAAAAAAAGAGAACTTTTGCAGGTGGCAGGTAGCAGAGTTGTATGTGAAGTCTGATGTGTATATGGAGAAGAGGAATGGAGCCAGAACGGTTCCTTGTGGGGCCCCCGTGCTGCAGGACACCCGATCTGACTCACACTCCTGTATCCTCACATACTGTGGACGGTTGGTGAGGTAGTCCAGGATCCACGCAGTGAGATGGTGGTCCACCCCGGTCTGCTCCAGCTTGTCCCTCAGAAGCAAAGGCTGGATGGTGTTGAAGGCACTGGAGAAGTCGAAGAACATGACTCTCACAGTGCTTCCAGCCTTTTCCAGGTGAGAAAGGCATCTTTGTAGTAGGTAGATGACAGCGCCATCCACCCCGATGCCAGATTGGTAGGCGAACTGAAGAGGGTCCAAAGATGAGATCACCAGGGGCGGAGGTGCACAAGGACCAGCCGCTCCAGGGTCTTCACCAGGTGGGATGTTAATGCCACCGGCCTGAAGCTGCTGAAGTCCTTGGCCCCCGGGGTCTTTGGGACTGGTACCACGCAGGACGTCTTCCATAGCTGTGGTACCCTCCCCAGCTTCAAGCTCAAGTTAAAGATGTGCTCCACTATCCTGCACAGCTGGTCTGCGTAGGATCTGAGGAGCCTTGAGCTGATGCTGTCTGGACCCGTGGCTTTTCTCACCTTCATTCTCTTCAGTTCTTTTCTCACCTGGTTAATTGAGAGGGACAAGCTGGGGGAAGGGGGCTGTGTGCTGTAGGTTGTTGGAGTGGGGGTGTTGGTGGAGTGCAGTGTTTGAGGAGTGTGGAGGGGAGCCGAGTGTTGTGGAAAAGGGGGTGGAGGAGGAGGAAGAAGAGGGGGGTAATCCACAGGGGGTGCAGACGATGGGGGCTGCAGCGGCAGGGAGGTCTGGGTGGGGGGAGGGGTGGGTGGCTGATCAAATCTGTTAAAGAATGAGTTCAGATCATTCACCCACTGTTGGTCCGCCACAGGCTGTTGGTTGGGCCCCTTGTGGCCAGACATGGCCTTGAGGCTCTTCCAGACTCCGCTGATGTTGTTCTGCTGCAGCTGATCCTCCATCTTTGTCCTGTAGACATTTTTCTACTATTTGTTATAGTTTGTAACATTATTAAAAATGTGTTTATTTTATTAGGATTCTCTAACTTTATTTAAAAGGTTACTGATTTGGTTATGTTTTAAGAAGTGACTTAAAAAAGACTAATTTGATACATGTTTCTAAAAACTTCAAAATTTTACTCAAAAAGTCAATGATTCTGCAGCTTTTAGAAAAATTACCAGTTTTATTGATCAACATTCTGATTTAGTTACTATTTATTTTCTCCAAGTTACCAATATATTTTAAAAGTTATCAACAGTTTTTAATGTATTTATCATCCAGACATTGCTTTAGATGTAACCAGATAAGATAAGTATATGGTTTTTCATCTTGCGGTGAATGAATGAGAAAATACGAATAAAGAAACAGGAAGAAACCCATCGTTTCCTGAAGCCTTGTACTGTATGTGACGTCATGCTTCATCTTTCCTCAGAATTGTGTTATTGTCTTCAGTCACTGAGAGCACTGACAGACGGCAACAGAGTGGAAGGACAGTAGGAGGTAAGGGCTTCTTAGTATTTATTTTTAGAATACTTGTAATATATACTGTAAGAGGAATCTGTGTTAGATTGTATTCATAAGAAAGCCTACACCTATTCATTGATTTATCCATCATCATAAGTTTGTTGTTCTTTTTTTACTTGTGGAAAATGTAGAAGCCTTATGAGGGCAGTGGAAATGTGTATGTTGTTGAAACTCATAACTGAAATTAACCAAGAGGAGATTAAGATTAATAAACAGAGAGCTGTTTGTATTTGATCAAATACCCATTGCGATGTCAGTCACTAAATGTAAGCATTTAAAAAGGGGAAGTATGAACTGCCAGGAAATTACTTAGTTAGAACTGCTACAACAGCTTCTCTATGTTCCGTAGAATTGGTTGAAGTCAGTTTCTCTGTCTTTGTGTGTTAACCCCTTAGCTATGAAGCTGCTTCCTGTCCATCCAATACTTTGGTCCAGTTTGCTGGTTTTGTGTGCCTCACAAAGTGGTGGGTACTCAAAGGATATTCAAGTTAAAACATGTCCTAAGGCTCTTCTTTAGCACATCATGTTTGATTCGACAAACATTTTTGGCTATCCTTTATCAGGGTGGTGTCGCAGTTTCTGCTTTCCTTGTACACAGTCTTCAAGAAAATCCTCCACTACCCTGATTAAGAGAAAACACACCAAAATGTTTCTAATTTTGGCGGACTTAAATAGATGATCACACTGTACTGCACGCACTTAAAGTTAGAACTTGACGATCCAAGGCTTTTAATTGATAATATATGTCCTCTTTTAACAGAGATGGAGTCCCCAGTCTGTAAGGCTGAAAAAGATCCGGGCAACGTGAGATTTAAAATGTTCTTTTGAACTCCAAACAGGCACAATAAGCGCATGCTGCTGTAAATACAGATGCATTTGTGTCTACATTTTTATCTTCAGTTCTTTATGTCTGTGGAACTGTTTCAGATCCATACACAGCCTATCGGGCAGGTGCACAATGTCGAGGAGGATAAGGTGTTCGATAACTTTTGCTGCCTCCTTTACCCAACAAATATACTCAACTGCTCCTGGTCATTCCACACTTTAGAGGAGGATGCTCAGCTCTTTGTCCACATCAGGTGTTTATTATTTTCTTAAATGACACATTACCCATACGGCAAAGTTTTGATGAGTATGAAAATATTGATATATAATAACAAAAGAGGCATGTTCAAATTGTATAGATTGTTTTGAGTGTGTATTCTTTTCACCCAGTATCTGTGACGGCAATAGCAAGGTTCACTATCCAAACCTTTCGTCGGAGAGAGTTGGATCAATGTCTTTGATTCTGCGAGAGCATGAGAATTTATATGTAATCCTCCACTTCAACATAACCCTGCATGACAAGTGGACCGTCTACTCCTGGGAAAACAACATGAACATGCTAGGTAATACTCAACAACTCAATGACGGCGTTTGTCTTAGAGTATCTGCAAATGATCCTACTACAAATGGTATTCAATGGCATCCACTGTTTGAATAATGCATTGGTAGCCCTTTATTTAGAGACGATCATTAGACATGGGTCCTCACCAGGATCCCCAAATATTCAACCAAAGCTACCAAGTACCACTCCAATACCCAAAACAATCAATGCAACTAAGGATCACAATGAAATACTCACTGGTACATTAATGTCAATCCATGCATGTCTATACAACCTTCAGACAGTGTCATGTCCTGACCCTCGGGGACGCCCCCTTAGCAACCTTGGTACCTGGAAAGCAATTTAAGAGAGAAAGAAGCCAGAAATTACAGGCTTCCTGTAGAGCCCCATCCCCCTGGTTAACCACCTACCCAATATTAGCTGACTCACTCAACCCTAGTCTTCATTCAGGTTAGTGGCCGAATAAATTAAGCACAAAGCCCAGTGACCCGGTTAACTCTTAAGGCACTGAAAGGCCGAGCTCTAACCATTACTAAAAGTGGTCTAAATCAATAACACGATAAAATATAAATGGGTACAGATCCTACTATTGATATAGTGATATTGCTTTTTTTTATCAGACATAAGGGTACAATACAAGGCAAAAATATATGGAGCAACACACTTACTGGAGTATAGATAGCTCAGCAAAATAAAGCCAATATACAAAACCCTAAACATACCAGAGCAAGTCAAAATCTGTGCGAAAAACTCCCTTTAAGGAGGAACCACCTTTTGTTTGTTGTTTAATAACAAAAAGGAAGGCCACACACTGATCTATCCGTCAAAACCTAATTTATTCAACTCAGATTAACAAATATATCTTCTACCTGGTGGGGCGTAAGAGAGACATCAGTTATGTAAGAAGAAAATATGGAGTTGCAAATCAAACTGAGGAAGAACGCTGATGTGAATGCAGTAGGCCAGACTTAGAAAGAGTGAGACTCCCATGAAGGACAGTCCTACATGAGTTTTTAGAAGCCCAGCCCAGATAAGCAGGTACGAGCAGACGACCGTCCAAGCTCCACCTATCAGACGCTCCCTGTATCTGCAGAACGAACAGCGGAGCAGACAATCAGTTAGAGTGGGAGGGGTCAACACATGATGTATGCATGAATTTGGTAATCTGAATGTTCAGGTTCTGTTTAGACTGTAGGTTGTAGTTTGTTAACAACAGACCCTACCAATGAATTCTTATTTATTCATATTTGTGTGTGTGTTTGTGCCACAGAGGTCCTGCTTCCACCCCAGAAGATTGCTGCATCATTCAAAGATGGAAGCCTGTTGGTGACATGGGGTCTTCCCCAAAGTCGAGTTAACTATAAACCCTCGTGCTTTGAATACCAGCTGGACATGGGTGACCAGGTATGCCTGTTTATATGTATATGGATGGTCATTATTTCATAAACAAAACATGGAGTAACATTTAGTGCATTATCTACTGATGCACATACAGTAAGCAAGAGCAATCTCAACAAAGTGAACCTACTGAGTGTTCTCCTGTCTAATCTTTATATTTTTAATAAACAGGAAAGACCCAAATACTTGACCAACCAGCTGGTTTACACAGAGCCCAACGCAGATCCCACCAGCACCTACAACCTGAGGATGAGGATGAGGAAGATGGAAAAATGCCAAGAATCTTCATGGAGTGAATGGAGTCCCTCTGTCAGTGAGTGTCATGTCAATTAGTGGTTTGAACAAAGGCTGGTGACTTTACATCATCTCCATCCATCAGTTGATTGGTTGATGTCTGGAGGTCTGAATACACTATGTGTGTGTGTGTGTGTGTGTGTGTGTGTGTGTGTGTGTGTGTGTGTGTGTGTGTGTGTGTGTGTGTGTGTGTGTGTGTGTGTGTGTGTGTGTGTGTCTGTTTGTAGCAGTGGAACAGTCGGTTCACAAACTCAGCACTCTGGTGATCGTCTCAATTTCACTTGGGATACCCATGATCCTCCTGGCTGTGCTGCTGCTGTTGCGCCATCAGAGGTACTGATTCTGTCGCTAACTTAACTTCTAACCTTTTGACTGATGTGTGACTCATGCACAAACGCTTTCACATGCAACACAGCTCCTTGCTGATTCCTCTTCACACTTGTCTCATTTGTTAAGCTGTGTCTGATACAAAGAACTCAGTCCCTCTCTTTAAAATGTGAAACAGTGTGAGTTGGAACACAAAATGACCCTGAAGTAAACAGAATGGGTGGAGTTAAGTGAGAAAACACAGAAAGGAGAAGTAAGAGGGGTGGGGGTAGATTATTTTTGTCTGAAAAGCCGATGCAAAACATTCACCCTAGACTTCCTTAAGGGTTAAAAGAGAAACGCCCCCGTACAGTTCTAAAATAGCCCAAAAGGGGAAAAACATGAGATGAAAGAAAAAGCAAAAGACAGTAAAGAAAGGATGTGCTTCTTTTTTTTTCCCTTTCTGTGGCGGTTTCAGTTTAATACTATATATTTTAAAACAAAAAAAATATTATTTTAGCCAACGTAGAATGAGTTTGTATATTAGTGCTTAAGGCTCATTTTGTGTTGGGTTTTTTTCAGGGTTTCTAAGGTTCTGTTTCCTCCCATTCCTTGCCCCCCGCCAAAGTACAAATGTTTCCTGGAAAAAAGTGAAACATTCAATGTAAGTATACACCCATACTGGCACACCCGCTGACATCAGACACTTTGCCACTCATCCAACATGACATTTAGGTTTTTTTTGTGTTTTTTTTGTTGTCTCCAGATCTACCCTGCTCAGCCAGCCGACCCCGAGATCACAGAGGTGGAGTACACGGAGCGAAAGCCTGAAAAGACATGATCAAAGCAATGTGGGAAGACACATTCAAGTGTTTGAAAAAAGGAACATCTTACTGCCAGGCCAGACCATTAAACAATTAGCATAAGTGTGCATAAGTGTGCATAAGTGTGCATAAGTGTTTTTACTCCGCTTGGTCATCATCTTGTGAATATAAACAAGGGGGACATGTTCAGTGATGAGTTTTGAAGAAATACATTTGTTTAGCCTGAACTTGCCAGTTAGCCGCTATTGAAACGTAGATCTATAGTGCTTCTACAAAACATGTTTATTTTTTTGGGGTGTGAAGTAAAGTTGAGTGATATAATAAAATATCAAATGCTCATTTAAAGTGAATTCAAGTGAATTAGTCAACCTTTATTTATATAAGGTAGTCCAATAAGAGCCTTTCACACTCTGTATGGGAGCCTACAGAGGACAAAAAACGTTTAGACAAAGAAAACAATTTCACAAATCAACATTATGATTACATTATTACGAGGGTTTTAAGAAAAGAGCATCAAACCACCATTAAACAAAATGTGAACACAACGATATTGAAGTTAACCCAATAAAGTTTGACATTTTGGGAAGTACACTCATTTGCTGATTGGAGGACAGTCAGATAAGAGGATTGACACCACTCTAGTATTTATCCGTTGAAGCTAAAGCAGTGAGGCATTCAGCTTAGTTTAGCACTCTCCTTAGAACTTCCCTGTTAGGTTCTCAGCTGATATTGTGAGCATGGGCGCAGAGATCACCTCGTTAGTTCACACAATGAATGAATGAGCCTAACAAACTGAACCTGGTTTACGCCAAATCAGAGCTAATCCGAACAAATCAAGTCTGGTTTCACAGCTGACTTTCAAACACAGACGGAAGGTTTCAAGCACAGATCACATCAATTCACAATAAAATGGAGTGACACGCTAAAACAAAACTGCTATAATGGTGGCTGCAGATACAGAAAGTAAAACATGAGGGCAAAATTAACAGAAACACTGCAACTGATAAAGCTAAAGAGAGCTTTTGACCGCAGCAGTGAACTTAGACTGACTCAACTAAAGATGAAGCCCTGGTCAGCTTGTTGCAGCATTCAGACAGTAATCACATGATTGTGGGTTCAAGTCATTAGTACTTCCTATAAGGCCACAGACATGCTTCAAAGTTGTTTATCAGTTTCATTGGCATAGTATGTTGACTCGAATACTTTGCCGATACTTAAGACTGAAAATATGTTCAGAATCAAATGTTGTGATAAATGTGACATGTACTACAAAGTACTTTATATTCAAAGTTCGCAGCCGTTCAGAGGAACTGTCAGGGAGGAACTTTGGAGAAACTCTGTGTTTCAGTCTGGTAGATTGACTGTAACACTGGTAAAGCTTAAGGTGAAGCTAAACCTAGCCTGACCAATTGGTGAGCCATCCAAGATGTCTACCGGTTATGTTAAAAACAGCAGACAAACATCAACCATTTGTGAGGAGCATGACGTTTTTCTTTCTTTTTTTGCATTCAATTGCAGATTGAGATCAGTAGGAGCTTGTTGTAAGACCTGAAAATGCAGGTTGGATATCCCCGATGACTGAGAAGAACCTTGCGTTGCAACAATGAATGAATGACTTACACCGCATTGTGAGATGCCCATTTAAGATTATATGATCTGATATGATAAGATGAAATAAAAGATGTGCCGACAAACCGCACAGATCAAATAGATCACTGTACTAAAGTGTGACTTCCCCAAGGTAAAAATCAGAAACAAACATGGTGACTCATCATCTTTATTACACGACACCAAACATCAAAATAGCACAGCATCAGAAATTGTGTGCGCTATATTTACATCTGGTTTTTTTTGTTTGTTCCTACACTCATTAGGAAACAAAAAAAATGTTTTAAAGACTTTCAAGGAATCTTGAGAACTTGGTCAAATACGTACAAAAAATTGGCAGGTTATGCATACACTACAGTGGCCTTGTGTAAAGTAATAATGTGATTTTTTTTACTGATACCAAAGAGACACAAAAAATAGATACATTTGAGAAGATGGCAGCACACAGACCCTTGTTGTTACACAAAATGCTGGTTTTCGCCATCTTGTAAGTCCACTTGATTAAGCGCCTCGGTCTGCCAGGATAAAGACATGACCTCAACAGACAGAGCTACTGTTGATTCACATTTCCATGTAAAAAAACTCTGTGGAGGACACCATTGAGAATGTGTTAGGGTTGAATGAGAACGACAGACATGTCATAGCTGAACAGGAACTCTTTGATATACCGCAAACACACAAAAACACAAAAACACACACTGAAGTCACAGTATCTCTGTCTCCTTGTGCCTGGTTTGCATGGTCCAGATTTTGATGCAGTATAACAAGTGTGCGTGTCCTACCTTGTCCAAAGCTGTATCGTAGGTGTGTTTTGTCCAGGGGTTCTGTGAGGGGAGCTACACCAACATCAGAGGCTGCAACCCTTCTGTAATTCTCTATCAGTGTTTCCAGAGTCCCAAAACTCTGCGGTCTGACTCCTGGATCCTGCTAATCACACACAAACCATGACAACCAGCCGTGTGTGTGTGTGTGTGTGTGTGTGTCAGTGTGGACATGTGACATGTTCACCCACCTGAAGACACCAGCCGTTTGTGGAGCGTACAAGCCTGTAGGTGTGCACAAACGGCGCTTTCCTGCAAAACACAAAGACGTTTAGCAGTTTTGAATAATTGTAAAAATTCTATACAATTTCCAATCTTTATTTTTTTTGTGTTTTTCATAAACTAATTTTTCAGATTATCTTTCAAAATGTGGATTAATTCTGTAAATATGTTTCAAAGTCTGGCCTGCTCAAATAACAATCCGTTTCTAAATAGGAAAGACTTATTGAAATAGTTTGTAGAACATGTGTATTGTCCGAGGTATACACACAGTAAACAGTGGTGGAATGTAACTAAGTACATTGTCTCTGTAAGAATTCTGATACACTTTTACTTTACTTGAGTATTTCCATTTTACACTTCTGCACCACTTTATTTCAGAGGGGAATATTGCCCTATTTACTTCACTCCATTTATCTGAGAGCTATAGTTACTGGTTACTTTTCACATAAAACACATGATCATTTATAAAATATGCATTGTTATAGATGAAATGACCAGACAGTATTTATGCAGTAGTTCTATTATCCTTGGCAACAGTCAGATGCTGCTTTGACAGTAATACATTAGGAACAAAATACAAATAATAATTATATCATCAATGGAACACTTTTAATGGGCCCTTTTTTTTTTTACTTACTTTTGGTACTTGAAAATACATTCTGCTACTAATAATAAATATTAGCATTACATTTTGAATGCAGGACTTTTACTATTAACAGTCTTTTTTTGTTGTGATATTGTAATAATTACTTCCTCCACTACTGTCACTATATCAATGTATATCAATGTATTAAGGCTTAGTAAAGTGAACATACTGTATATTTGGATTCTAGTTATTTCTGCTTCAAATGGTTTAATTCTTCATGTTTTGTATTCTTAAGTCTTGCTGCTGTAAATTCTTACTGTAGTAGAGCTTGTCGACGGCATCACAAGCTTCCTTTTACAATGCCTTTAAAAGCGTTAAGATAGAAAATGGTCCGTGCATGAAGTATAATTTATCTGCCATTGTTCACATTGTATAATGAAAAATGTCAGATTAGGAGTATTGCCTAATTTTATTGGCCTACTTGTGCTGAAGCAAATGTATTCTGATACGTGAGAGTTTGTTCTTGGTAGCTGACTTCACTTTTCTCAGCTTTCTGCACGTGATAATGTATCCAAATAAAGTTGAGTTACTATAAATAAAATCATGCTCAGCGTGTTCAGCAGTGAATAGCCAGCTTCAATGAACCAACACTCCCACAAAGGTGCTATATCACCATAGGAAACTTGTCACTTCTGGTCTCACTCTCCCCCCCCGTCTCCCAGCTCACCTCACACACAGACAGTAGGCCCCCTGCACCGTCTCGCTGTCTCTCAGCAGGAAGCTGCCATCATGTCCAAACCTCTCCAGCAGCCTCTCCGTGGCCTCGCTGCCGATTCTCCCGTAGTAAATAGACCGGACCAGCATCCCCTCCCTCTCCATGTTGTTCTCTCCTCCGTGTGCGCCTAAGGCCGTGAGACTGCAGTAGACGAGTGTGTGAAAGGATGTGGGACAGGAAAAGCTTTTCTGGTTTTCACACTCTTCTGTCGTGCAGTTGCACCTCGCATGCCGTGCACTTTGTCAGACTGACCTTCCCCTGTCAAATGTGAAAGTATATTTCTTGCTTCACTGACATGTTTTTGATAATATATTTGGTGTTTTGCGAGTTGGAGTCCTTCTTTACTGTCCACTCCACCATTCTGACCTCTGATAACCCCTGTGTGTAAACACTGTATAATCCAATGCAATTATACAGTGGGTACGGAAAGTATTCAGACCCCTTTTTTTTCGCTTTAATGTACACTCAGCAACCCATCTTGACAGAAAAAAACAGAAATGTAGAAATTTTTGCAAATTTATTAAAAAAGAAAAACTGAAATATCACATGGTCATAAGTATTCAGACCCTTTGCTCAGTATTGAGTAGAAGTACCCTTTTGAGCTAGTACAGCCACGAGTCTTCTTGGGAATGATGCAACAAGTGTCTCACACCTGGATTTGGGGATCCTCTGCCATTCTTCCTTGCAGATCCTCTCCAGTTCTGTCAGGTTGGATGGTGAACGTTGGTGGACAGCCATTTTCAGGTCTCTCCAGAGATGCTCAATTGGGTTTAGGTCAGGGCTCTGGCTGGGCCAGTCAAGAATGGTCACAGACTTGTTCCGAAGCCACTCCTTTGTTATTTTAGCTGTGTGCTTCGGGTCATTGTCTTGTTGGAAGGTGAACCTTCGGCCCAGTCTGAGGTCCTGAGCACTCTGGAGGAGGTTTTCTTCCAGGATATCTCTGTACTTGGCCGCATTCATCTTTCCTTCAATTGCAACCAGTCGTCCTGTCCCTGCAGCTGAAAAACACCCCCATAGCATGATGCTGCCACCACCATGTTTCACTGTTGGGATTGTATTGGGCAGGTGATGAGCAGTGCCTGGTTTTCTCCACACATACCGCTTAGAATTAACGCCAAAAGTTCAATCTTGGTTTCATCAGACCAGAGAATCTTATTTCTCATAGTTTGGGAGTCCTCCATGTGTTTTTTGGCAAACTCTATGCGGGCTTTCATATGTCTTGCACTGAGGAGAGGCTTCCGTCGGGCCACTCTGCCATAAAGCCCCGACTGGTGGAGGGCTGCAGTGATAGTTGACTTTGTGGAACTTTCTCCCATCTCCCTACTGCATCTCTGGAGCTCAGCCACAGTGATCTTTGGGTTCTTCTTTACCTCTCTCACCAAGGCTCTTCTCCCACAATTGCTCAGTTTGGCTGGACGGCCAGGTCTAGGAAGAGTTCTGGTCATCCCATACTTCTTCCATTTAAGGATTATGGAGGCCACTGTGCTCTTAGGAACCTTGAGTGCTGCAGAAATTCTTTTGTAACCTTGGCCAGATCTGTGCCTTGCCACAATTCTGTCTCTGAGCTCCTTGGGCAGTTCCTTCGACCTCATGATTCTCATTTGTTCTGACATGCACTGTGAGCTGTAAGGTCTTATATAGACAGGTGTGTGCCTTTCCTAATCAAGTCCAATCAGTTTAATTAAACACAGCTGGACTCCAATGAAGGAGTAGAACCATCTCAAGGAGGATCAGAAGAAATGGACAGCATGTGAGTTAAATATGAGTGTCACAGCAAAGGGTCTGAATACTTATGACCATGTGATATTTCAGTTTTTCTTTTTTAATAAATTTGCAAAAATTTCTACATTTCTGTTTTTTTTCGGTCAAGATGGGTTGCTGAGTGTACATTAATGCGACAAAAAAAATGAAGTGGTTTTTTCGATTTTAGCAAATGGCTGCAATGAAACAAAGAGTGAAAAATTTAAAGGGGTCTGAATACTTTCCGTACCCACTGTATATACAACAGCAGATGCTTTATTACACCACCAGTATGTGGTTCAGACAAACACTGTTGGGATTCAAAACTTGTCTGAAAGTGGTTTATGATAAAGTCAGAAGATTATGAGTTTTCAGCTGACAGTTCTTGAATATTGTGTGAGAAACTGTGTGATCTGCAGTGGGAATACATGCTAGCTTTCCCTGTAGCTTTAGACCAGTCCAGTGTTGTTGCTGCCTCTGCTGTTCTAACCCTAGCAGGTACCTGCTGGTGTGAGCTGGTGATACATGATGTTGTTCAGTACCCTTACTGAGATTGTTATTACACAGACACCATTACATTGTTCATACAGCAATGTCCCCCACGTTAGCCAGCCTCATGTTCACATTTTACAACGCACAGTTGCACGCACACGCACACACGCACACACACACACACATGAAACACAGGTGGGGTATATAAAAAACTTTCAACCTAGCTATGGTTTGCTTTGGTGCTGACACCAGAGCTTTTATTAAGAGACAAAACGATGTTTACAGTAAATACTTATTTAGACTTTTCTCCTTAACAAGATAAAGCCAACAAAAATCCAAGCAGAATACAACATCATCCAACAGTAATAAGTAGATCCCACATGAGAAGTGTATTCGCCTCCTATAATAAAAAGTAAACATGGTCTGACAACTGATATATGAATGCAGAATCTGTTTATAGAGATTACCCTGCTTACTGTTCCATTTGAGTTCATAATGGAAGAAAAGAAAAAGAGTGAAGATTCAACGCAGAAGTATGAACCAGCCTCAATTCAGTGACTATAGAAAACTTTCATCATTCACTCCCCCTTTAAAACATCCTAACTCTGCCTTTAGGTCTTTGGAATTGAAATGTCAAATGCTGTTTTCATTTTCAAATGGTTAGAAAATTGCATTTTAATTTGAATTGTGACCTAAATAATGCTCGCCCAAATGGAAAGCTAGGTTACTAACACCTACGAAAATAAAAAGAGCGTTTTTCATTTTTTTATCAAATAAAACATAGGAGGGACTTCCGGTGGCGCTACAACAAGATGAACGTGTAGTAGTGATCTCCTCAGAGTCGGTTTTTAAAAAGACCTCCTATCAATGTAAATCTGCACAAAATTAGATTAAGTTGAATATGAGAGGAGGGAAATTGCACAGGAGGTGTAAGTCTGACAAGAAAATGAATAAAACACAAGAAAACCCGACTCTCTCTAAGGAGTTAAGGGGCTTCAAACAGATATTAAACGGGATCTTAGTGAATTCAGAAGCGATGTCAATAAAACTATGAAGGAAGACTTTACTGAGTTTCGCCGAGGCACAAACCCGTATAGCTGACCTGGAATCAGCTGAGCTGGAGATGAAAGACGCTGCTGACGGTAGTGAAACAGAACTCGACCTGGAGAGTCGTTCTAGGAGGAACAATCTCCGCATCTATGGAGTCCCGGAAGACAAAGAAGGAAGATCAGTTACGGAATGTGTAACTGAGTTGTTTAAAATCCATTTTACGCTTCCCGGCGGCATTGAACTCCAAATCCAGCTGATCCCAAAGCCAGCTGCGACCTCAACTCCGAGATCAATCATAGTTAACCTTCTACAGTTTAATGTTAAAGAGCTGGTACTTAAGAAAGCGTGGCAGCAGAAGATTGAACTAGATGGCAAGCGATTGTTTTTTGACAACGACAATGCAGCTGCGGTGCTTAAAGAGAAAGGGATCCGGCTCCAGACGCACTGGGACGCCTTGCTGCGGGTCTACGATGGTGCCGAAGAGACTTAACAGGGCCTGAATACACGTGGGATAAAGGTGTTGGTGACGGCGAGGGTGAACACCGCGGATGCCCTGGAGGAGAGGCTGAACGAGGTGTTGCCATTGAAACGTACCAACGCGACAGAGCCCACCGCCTTAAACGAAGGGATGAAGTGAAGTGGACCAGATAAGTGATAAACACTTTAGATCTGACCAGGGGTTTTATACGACACATCTGGAACAGATTTTGTTAGTTAATCTGCTATTTTCTAACCTGAGGTCTGGACTTTGAGGTTCCGAGCCTTATAATAGGCCTACTTATCTATATATAATACAAACTTTAGGAACAGGAACCTCTTAATGGTTTTGGTTACAATGATGAAAAAAACGACTGTTTTTTTGTTTGTTAATCATGGTCTCCGTCATGTGAAATTATACAAACCCCAGCCAACATATTTAGAAAGACTTATGACTCATTTGATTATCTTTAGGAAACCGATGGAGGGAGCACTTTATGTATGTGCTAAATGTTGGACATTTCTAGTACAGGTGGAATACCAGCTTAGGTATTTTCTCACTACTAGGGAGGGCCCCTTCAGCAAAGAGGCACTTTACCCTCCTCCCACCAACAGGGAACATAAGGAATGGCAAGTAGCATCCTTTCTCTCTGAAGTCACACTGCTCTATGTTCGATTGTTTTTCCACGGTTCATGTTTCTTTTTCTTGTTTGGGTACGGATTGCAACTTGACTTCATAAACACAAATGATAGAGAATAATATTCAGATACTGTCGTTGAATGTGAGCGGTTTAAACAACCCTGTTAAACGGCGGAAAATAATGACAAAATTAAGGAAGGATAAGGTACAGATTATATATCTACAGGAGACACACCTGTCTAGGCAGGAACATGAGAAGCTTAAGATGTTTGGCTATGCAAATACATTTTATAGTTCATTCCACCAGGGTTGTTGAAGAGGTGTGGATATACTACTTTCTAACTCGGTGAAATTCGAATGTACTAAAGAAATCAATGATAAAGAAGGCAGATATATAATTGTAAAAAAGGAAAACTGGAAAACAAAGACGTAACATTGGTCAATGTTTATGCCCCACCCAACAGTGAAAAGCCCTTTTTACTCTACTTGATAGTATTCTCCTTGAAATGGAGGGAATACTAATATGTGGAGGTGACTTTAATATTGTCATGAATAGTAGTCTAGACACAACAAACAATAGGAAAAATACCATCCATGTCACAAAAATGATCAAGACCTTATTTAAAAAATTTGGGATAGTTGATATTTGGAGGGAGCTTCACCCCTCTAAAAGGGACTATACACACTACTCAGCACCTAATAAAAGTTATGCCAGAATTTACTTTTTCATTTTGATTTCACAACCACAGTCATACACACACTATGCCAGTCTGGTCCATGCAAATCTGGCACATTATCAGCTTTGTACTTGGTCTTGGTCGGCTGACACATATTTGAGGACGAGCTTCTTGGTGAGGGTGTACTTGGGCTCTGGAATTTGTTTGTGACGTAAATATTCTCCGTTGCTGACCTGCCTGTTCACACGTGTCAGCACTGCGAGTATATCATCCATCTCCGAGCTGCAGAGAAAACAGGGGAAACACGTTAAAAATTATAAACCTTGCTCAAATTGTTGGTATATTTTAGTACAACATCATTAATACAAATCACATCAATATTATAAACCTTGCTCAGATTTTTGGTATATTTTAATACAATGTCATCAATACAAATCACATCAACAGCACAGCTAATTTTTTGGAAAACACCAAAAGCACACCAAAAGCACACCAACAGAAACAGGTACAGAATTATGTTCCGTAATCTGGTAAAAGAGGAATATTCTATGTCTATCTTTTTTCTGGAAAAGGGAAGATTTTCTCTCACCTTTTTGCTGACCTGGTCAGCTGCTTGCACAGCTCCTGGATGTAGATGGTGCCTGTAGTAGTGTTTCGAAACGTCTTGTAATGCTGCGTGGTTGCCATGCCTAGCAGGAAGTCAGAATCAAAAGGCGGCGCCGACGGCGCCATGTTGTGCACAGGACCAGCGTCTTCATCCAGGCGGCTCTGTCTGACCCCCTCCTCCTGTCTCAGCATTGGGGGACACGGCACGTATGAACTGTGGTAGTTGCTTCCCTGACACGCCTGGATGAAGAACAGTTTGGGCTTCCCTATCAAGGTGGGTGCTCCCCTGCTGGTGAAGGGCCGTGTCAGTTCTTCTAAGGACACCGGTTTCTCATCGGCCCCAATGACACATCCCAGTTCTCCATGGGAAAGCACGCACACCACCTAAGATGAGAGGCAGAAGCAGAAGCCAAGATCAAGAGCTAAATATGAGATGATTTTGTATGAAAGACATCAAAATAAATCCCTTTCTTGTTGGAAGTAGGAAGAGAAGTTTGATACACCTCTCATTTCCATATTATGTGAAGCTATAGCAGGCTTCACATGTGAAATACTTGTTTCCCGATCTTACCAACCAAAGCATGAAGGAAAAACATGATGACAATGTAGTCCTATATTGGCAATATTTTTCAGTACTTCCCAGCTGTATATATAAAACCTGACCCCGAGATAATCGGCAAAATAAGTGCATTGGTAATTATTCAATAATTTAAGTTTTTAAGTCATGGTTAAAAATAATTCTTGCCGAATATGGGAATATTCCTTGCTTGTGTTGCTAGCATTAGCGACATTGTTGCTGACTGGAACTCTAAACAGTTCCCTGTGCACAAAATTGACTGTCACAACCATACTACTTTGAGTCGATAGGTGTTTAACGTCTTCCAACAGCCTGCAATCTGAAAGGAAAACATTCTATAACTAATATAATTTTTGTTTTGAACACTAAAACATTTAGTGTCACTATATCAGTGACACTAAATGGATTAGTGTCACTGTCAGCTAGCCTACAGTGGACAAACAAGCTTATCTTTTCCATGATGATGTGTTTAGATTTCCGTGCTGATATTCAAATGCAGCCGAAATTATGCTTTATTTGAAGTACTATGTTGTTGTTTTCCGGTGAATTTCTGAGAAAATGTAGATATTTAGAAAATAACTAGACTTGTTAACTACTAATTATTTTTTTGCTCTTACAATTTGGCAGTACTGGGATTTTGTTTGTACATTCGTATTCTCTGTACAGACATGAGAGTGGTATTGATCTTCTCATTTTATATTCCTAAAAATGTTTTCCGAAACTCTTCCTTTAAAGAGTAAACTAAAATTATCGGCAAAATACGTGTTTTGTGATGTAACAGTGACCTTTGACCACCAGAATCTAATCAGTTCATCCTTGAGTGTGGATGTTTGCGCCAAATTTGAAGAAATTTCCTGCAGGCGTTCCTGGAATATCGCAATCACGAAGATAGACCAGACGGATGGACGGCAGACAGATTGACAGACCCGTAAACATAAAAACCCGTAAACATAAATAAAGTATATCTAGTTAGTCACTTAAATTACAGCCCTAAAGGTGTGTGACACTGCTCACCAATGCATCATCATCCAAAAAACTCCGTGAGCCCAGCTGCTGTAGTTCTTGTCGCATGTCATCTGCAGTCAAGTTGTTGTGTACCACCACAGTAAAGCCAAGGCTGGTGAACACTTTGTTCAGAGCCTCTGTGTCATACAAAAGAGAGACAAATGTAAACATACTGCTAGATTGTTTTTTATCTTATCTTATCATAAAATCATGTGCTATAAGTATCAACTTTGAGGATCCTCAACCTGGGATGCTGCTCGGTAACTCATTGACAAACAGTAATAAACAAACCAGATCACATGGTTGTTAAATAACAGGGAGACGTACTCTCATCCGCCTGAGTCCCTCTTCGTTTTTTTAGCCATTCATTTCCGTGGAAGTCCTCATTATTGATGACCACACACAAACCACGTGGGTTATGAGTCAGGGCGTAGTACTCTGTCTAAAGGGCACACGAACAGCCACAAAGACAAATCATTAACATTAATGTTCTAATGAATAAATGAAAAGTTATTTTTGTTTGTGTGAATGGTTACATGATCATGAAGAAAGGAGGACTCTGTCAATTCATGATTGTAGTTAAGTGTATTTTTTTTCCTGCTGTAAATATGTATTAATTAATTGTATAATATAAATATTTTTTGGAGCTAATGGTTTGTGGAATTAATTGCGTTATTTTATTATCAAACAAATGTTTGAAATGGACTCCTTAAAAGTACGTAATGGGCATGTGAGTATTGTCTTAAGAAGAGTAATCTCACCAATGGCATGTTGTCTTGTTCTTGTTGAGCAATTTGTCTCTCCAACTTCTCCAGCTTCATCCTGTTGAGATGAGGTTCAGCTGCCTCCTGCGCAACAGCCTAAGGTCGAATAGAACAATACATTCACGCACACAGACACAAATGCATGTTAAACTGTCTGATTAAGAGCGCTTGGCCACAATTGTTTTAAGATTGGGAGTTATGTTCATTGAAGCTTTGTGTGCCCCGAGAAACGACACAGTTCTCTTAAGTGCACAATAACACTGTTCTTGGGGCTTAAATAAGAGTAAGACACCCTCTCTTGGTTTGGAAATGTGTTATGTTGGCCACTGGGGGGCAGCAGAAACAAGATAAGTTGATATGGTGAGAAAATAGCCTAACACCCATGAGTTTAAAGGTGTGGGGGGTGTGGGGACAGAGTAAATTACTCTGTAAAAGTTAAAGAATTAAAAGAAGATTTGGTTTGGTGTGAAACATTTAGCAGTGCACACCAACAGCAATCTTGCATGTCCTGGGATTACGTTTCCAAGTCGATCCCTGTGTGCAATAAAAATATACCTCACAGAATCATGGCTGAAAAGAAGTCATAGATGAAAAAGTATTTTAAAAACAAAAAGAGGTGGAACTTGCATATCTTACAGAATGCATATTTAAGGGATTCTATTGACGTACTGAACAGCTGTAAAATGTAATTGAAACATACTGTATAAACAGAATTAGCATGGTTAAAAAGGAAGCATGTTTGAAAAGAGAGCCTACTATATTTGTGTCTCGTGTGTCTTACAAAAAGTCTGTCCTCCAGGTCTTTTTCATCTTTATCCAGAATATTCTGAGCCGCCACGTCGTCAGGCAAGATCAGTTTACAGTCAAGGCTCTGGATCTGAAAACAGAGCGGTACGAAGCAAAGTATGAGCCTTCGTATTCCAAAAGAACAATCTATCATCCATATGTTAAGAAAGAAAAACAATATTTCAACTTGCTGGTAGGTTGTCCCACCAAAAACGCCAGAAACATCCAAATCTAGTTTACACCTGCAGTTGGGAACTTTTGTCTCCCCCTTCTGACAGTGAGAGCTATTTCACAAACGTACCCTTGAGGGGAGCTCGCCGCATCAATCTCCTTCTTTTGATGTGAATCCTTTGTCTGAACGCTGAGTTTCTTTATTACCCGGAGCATCCACGCTGTATTTTGCAGTATACACTCTGTTATACTGCAAAATACAGAGAGCATTCCCTGGCGGCGATAGGCTTAATCAGCATGAACATAACAGATGTTCATATAAAGGCAAAAGTCCCACACTCCAACTTCATTTTCATCCACCTATGGATGGCTAAGTCAGTCTGTCAGTCCACCACTTCGTCCAGGCTGAAATAACTCAACAGACATTCATAGTCCCCTGAGGATGTATGACTCTGTTGATCCCATTTTCTCTGGCGCCACCATGATGTTGACAGTTTTTGTGGGAAATATCACAACAAACATTGGATGGATTGCTATGAAATTTGGTAACTTTTTCATCAATCATCACCATCAGACCTTTTCAATTGATTCTACATTTTTGCTGTATCCAATGTTAGCCTCAGCTTCGTTGAATGCTGATGAGCAAATTAAATCACTCAGTGGTGATTCAAACCACAAAATGTCATTCCCACTTCAAAGACTAGTGAAGGAATGGAAAGTATGATTAAGTGGCACTTATTAGCTTATCATTTGTTTTTTCACATTCCTATTAACTTAAGATATTAACACACACCTCATTGATGTCTTCAGACAGACTTTTGAATTCAGGAACATGTTTTTCCAGCACCTCACCAAGCTTTCTGATTCGATTAAAGTAATCGAGCAAATCCTCTTGATTCAACTGGAACCTTGCTGCATGCATAATATTGTTTCGGACGTTGGCAACCTACGCACAGTGGGGGAAAAAGAGAGACTCCTTATAGATGTTGGTAAAAGTAGGGATGGGTTTCAGGATGTGGCTACATTGTCACTGCAACCAAACCCGCAACTTGGTCATTCTCATAGCCACAATTATTTCAGTTTATCGTGTCAGACAGCTAAAGAAATATAAAATGGCAATTCGATTATGGCTCATGAATGCTTCCTCTTGACAGCAACTCCTTACCTACCACACTGATATTTCATGCACTTAAAATTATATAGCACTTAATGAGAGCAGCTGTATTGTTATGCAACTCTCTATTTTTACATTTAAAATTAGTGATTGCAGGGAAAAGAAGAGACATCCCACAATGCATGTGTTGCATTGTGGGATGTGCAGGTTGACTTTATGTACTGTATGTGTGTGCACAACTAAACATTTACATTGTCACACAATCCACCGAGCTCAAACTTCTTAAAGTGCTTGCACTGATTCATGAGACAAAGAAGTGCAGCAATGTCAAAGTCACCGATGAAATTATGCTTCTTATGACCATCTGGCATGTACACCTGAAAACAGAAGAAGATATTATTAGTGAGACACCTGGCAAACGATCAGACCAAATCAACTTTACATAAAAAATTAAAATAAATTGAAGAACCCTTCAAACTTACCTTAGCCACTTCCCATTTATCTTGGGACCACCGGTCGGGCTTACTGTTCACCCACATCACCTTTCCACGCGGACTGGTGTGGTTAGCCAATATTGAATCTCTCCAGGAGGAACACACCTCACAATCTAAAGGAGGACTCTGCAATCAGCAGCGTCAACACAGCATGTCACAGTAAAAATTAGAAAAAAAAGAAAGGAAAATCACATAAAAATAGTAATAAAAACAATATCACCATGTAGTTGTATGCAGGTTTCAGTATATATCCATGTCCATCCAAAAATGTCATCATTTCATCATTTTATCCATTTAGACATTTGCGTGAAATAGTCATATTCATCATAGGAATTATTTCCTTAAACGCACCAGCACGCGAGGAGAGGAGACAAGGAAACAAATCGAGGAGACACGTTAGCGTATTGAAGAGCACCCTCTCAGATCGGGGTTTGAACTTTTTTGATGAAATTTCAAATATGATTTATTGTCATCGTGTTACAAAAACCAATGGTGCCAACGTAGTTCCAGGTGAATTAAAAATAGCCCGTGTTTAAGTTTTCAGTGGAACTATTGTTTCGTTTCTTTTCAGGTTTCGTTTTCGGTGTTATTTATAATTTCATTAACGTAGTGACGTAATTACTTTAGTAATTCAGTAAGGCTTACTAACCTAACCCTCAAGTTTACGTCATAGTTAACGTTAAGGGTAACCAGCACTACATTAACACGCCCGAAGTGAGCTTAATGGTAACTTTTCTACATGAGACCGTGTCTGCATTGTTTATACTAATACACCTATACTAGCTCACCGTCACGGGCTTGTGTGATAGCTAAATAGCAAAAATGTCTTTCGAAAGTCACTTTAATTAATTAAAATGTCGCGCCATGGTCTGGTAGTTCATGTTAATACCTGGTTTGGTCGTGGTTTCCAGTTATTGAAATTGCAGTTCTTCACACACACATTCGTGCCGCATTCATCGCCCAGCTTTCGGTGGAAAATGTCCATTTCCTCATCGATGAAGAGCTCGAGCGGATTCTGAAGACATAATAAGGCCACGACACCTTTCAACCAATTCTGTTTTTGTTCCTTTTCAAATTCCCGAAAGAGCTCCATGCTCGAGCGAAACTACGCTAAAGTAATGAGAGTAACGGAAGTAGACTGCAGCGAAAGAGTAACAGCCGCTGGGAGCGTCAGCCAATCAGAAAGGTTAAATGCAGACCATGGTTCATGTCAAGTTGAGTCATGTCCTATGGTCGTGAATGTCTCCTGTGGATTCACAGATTGTTCCAGATTTACTGCTCTCCGTCCAATTGGATTAATTATTTTGGTCAAATTATAAATTCCTGCATAATTTTCCTTTAAAGCAACGGTTGAGCTTTTTTTACGCAAACTAATGCATTTAATGCACCAACAATAAACTGCTACAACATAACTAAAACAACACTCTTAAGCTTTACATTCTTCTTCTTGTTTCATATCATTTTACTGTGACAGAAGGTTTCTTGCTGTGTTTACTTGTTGTTCTGTGTTAGTTTAAATAAAAAGGTGGGAAATAAAGTATATTCACTAAAGTAAAGTACTAATGTAATATTTAGAGGTGCTTAACTTGAGCATTTCCTTTATATGCTACTTCATACTTGTATGTAACAGTTACTTATTACTGTGCAGAATAATATTTTATGTACAAAAATCAGCCAATTAAATATGGTGCCTTATAGAGGAACCTTTGTAAGAGTAGCTCCAGCGGGCTACTACTTTTAAATGCTGTACAGAGTGACAGACTGACACCGATTGGCTGTGTCAGTCTATTAGCAGATTATCATGATTTAATGAAAGCCTCACAAGCTTCCCCTACTGAGTCAGGAATGTGTATATGCATAATTAACATGTACTTATTGTCTAGAGTTTGTTTATAAAGTTTGATTTTTGTATTCAGAGAAGGGTGGGTGTTATAAGGTATGGTTTTAGGCTCCACGTTTTTGGTCATTACTAATCTTTTTTTGGGATTGATTCTTTACTTTGTAGCTGTATAAACATCTGGGTGGATTGTATTTTTATTATAATTTAAAGTGAGAGACCGAAATCAAGATCGATCATCCAGTCAATCAAGTCAATGGGTTTTGTCAGGTTTTTTTTATTAACCTATTCAGTTACATCCTATACATGCCCATACAATCCGTCACAAATCCCTTGATCTGCTTCAAGTTTGTAAATATAAAGACATAATGCACAACATGATCCTGATTCTCCTTTTCACCTTTTTATTCTCTTAACTCCAGTGAGTTGATGGCTTGGAGCTCTGCAGAAAACCTCTCAACCAGATCTCTGTTGGCCTGCAGGAAACCCCCCAGCCTCTTCAGCTGCTCCATGTCCTAAAGAAGAAGGAAGAGAAAGCCCGTCAAACTCATGTTACTTCTTTCTTTTTATGCATCAAGTCTAAATGCGCAATTGCACCCAGACATATCTGTTCCTAGCACCTGCGTCTTTGGATCATCCTCAGCAGCATGCAGTAACTCCTGCAGCCTTTCTTGTAGCAACTCAGCCTCCCATTGGCTGATCAAGTCGGCGCTGGTCTCCCATTGGCTGACAGAATCGCAATCTAATCCATCCAGAGCAGCAGAATCCATTCGGTCCAAGCCAGAGACACATATTGACAGATCAACGCTCAGCATCTGGACACACCAAAAAACTGTGATGCAAAACAACACGAATGCAGCTGGGACTTGGGAGCTCGCGAAGCAGCGTGCGCACACACGCACAGATACACAGACAGACACGCTCACCTCCTCGATCTGCTTTCCAACTGTTTCCATCTGTGGTACGTGGCCGAGCTGCTGCACAAGCCTTCTTACGCTGTTCTGGTAGTGTCTCATCCATTCATCCTTTACACGCAACTCACACGAATGCATCAACTCGTTTCTGAAACGGATCACCTGGAGGCGTAAAAAAAAAAAAATCCAGTCCTGTTTATTTGCAAAGGACGGAAAAGTCTAATGTCATATGCGTTCAACAATAAAAGCATAAAAAGAAGTTTGGAAACTGAATCTAATATGCACCGTATTCTTGATTTTTACACATCTAGCAGTTTAAATGATGGTAGTCAAATTTTTTTATTAGTTCAGTTTTATTAATATGGTGTTTTTTGTTAGTTTCTAGTGTTCACATCCTTTTCATTTTAAAGCAGCTTATGAAGCGTGTCATAATGTAGATTATTTTTGTTTCCCCTCCCCAACATTTAATGGTCTTGGTTAAAACACTGCATTATTAACAAAGATATAGTTAGATAGTTGACAGACCGGGGGAGCAGACAGACATATTATATTCACCGTCTTAATATTTTGTCGGGAGACTTATAAAATCGAACCCTGTTTTATAAATCTGAAAAAGCGTGCGCATCTTTCAGCCTGTGTACACAGAGTTTTAGATTTGAAGCTGCAAAGTTTTTTGCGTTTGCATCCTGGTATACAAGGCTTGACTTAACAACTTGACTAAGACTGATCAAACAGCATTACCATTATAAACCAAAATTATTGTTTACCTCTCTCACAAATTTAGGATCCACAAAGTGAAAACAATCACAGTGGTTGATTAGGTTGAGCAAAGCAGAGGCATCACATTGCTCCGCCCCCTTCACCTTCCCCTGACCCCGTGGCATGAAGGCCTACAGAGAGAGGGAGAGAGAGAAAGACATTAATTAATGAATGGTCTGTTGATTTAATTCCTCCATTACTTGATTAGAATTTGTATTGTCAAAAGTTACAGAGCCCTGAATCCAGAAAGATTATATTTCAGCTCGACATTAAGTATCTCTGAGTTGTTTTTTTTACGGTGACAACCCATTTGTTATGTGACAGATAAAAAAACAAAAACATTCCATATAAAATCAATGCAAGGTCCTCGGGTGAGATTTCTAACCAAATGTAATGTTTTTAGAATTGTCAAATTAATCTTTGGTCTAGTGGTTCCCAAACTTTTTGTTTAATCTAATGTAACCCTACAGTTCTGTAGGATGAGCTCCAGCAACCCGTCAGGCAGCGCCATTATACTGGATGTTATTTAACTCCTTTAACAATCTCCTGGGGTGGCAGACGATGGAGGTTAAAACCAATGATCCATTACTTTGAGCCATTTCAACTTGTAACACACTTTTAACTGAGTCGGGTTGTCAGGATTTAATGCTTTCCTTTGATATACATGTCAGTGAACTGAATGTCTTTGAGTTCTGGACTGCTGGTTGAATAAAACAGGCAATCATAATAGCTCACTTTTGGGCTGTAAGAAATATTAAAACAGGCTTTTTTCCCCCCCTTCTCTATTTTCTGACATTTTATAGACAAATCAACTCAGAAAACAATCGTAAGATTATGCACTAAAGGGATGGGGATGGGGGGGCACATTAGTTGCAGCATTAACTAAATATCCTCAACTACATATGATATAGGAGGCTCTTAGCACAATTCAGTGGCACTGGCAGCTGTATGTCCAAATTAGGACCACATTCCCCATAAACCCTTTTGTTTGCTTGCTGTGTTAAAGCTGGAGCACCATCAAGAAAAGAAATAAAAAGGTAAGTGTTCCTTTGTTTATGACAACTTCAAAGTGTGTTGACTACCTTGGCCAGTTCCCAGTGGTCTGTTCTCCAGTTGGGAGGGAAACAGTTATCCCAGTTCACTGTGGCATCCGGCTGTCTGCGGTGTCTCAGGATCACCGCCTGCCACTCTGCACACGTCCTGCATGCTGAGAAAAGCTACACAACACACACGCACACACACACACACACACACACACACACACACACACACACGCACACGCACAACACACAACGCACACACACGGAAACTTAGTGTGAGAATAAGTGGGAAGTACAGTAACTGAAATATACTAACTGTATACTAAGTATAAGCCCCTACCACAGGAAATCCTCAGCCGTATTTCACATCCAAGTGTCGCAAAGACATGAATTAAATGAGCAAAAACCTAGGACTAAGTAGAGTTTACAGACTGACCCTATTCCCTTTGGGTTTGCACGCAGACGTCGCACACGGTTTCCGCAGCAGAGTGTTCCGATTGAGCAGATCTCCGTGGAAAGCTCTCGTGTGGTGGCTGATGAAGGGATGCAGGCCGTCCTTCAGTATGAGCAGACACCGCCCGGCCTTCAGCCAGTTTTTGTACTCCCTGTCGTTGAGGCGGACCGCCAGCTCCCCGCGGACCATGTCGGCCTCACTTCCCGACTTAAACAAATCATAACAAAATGAGCAGGGCAAGTTCAGACTAAGCCCTCCTGTATATATAGCCCCACCCTCTCTGTGCAAGCTACAGCAGCGCCGCAAGATGGCGCTGTCTACTTTGGAAACGCTAGGATGTGGCTGTTACGCTTCTAGTGGGTCTTGTTTGATCAAAGAGCAGCTTCAAGCAGCAGAGCACCTTCTTTTAAGTACCAAAAAAAGAAGTGGAGGGGTGGATAATGATGAAGAATTTCATATTTTTATTGGAAAAGAGGGTGGATTTTTTTGTCACTGTCAGTTCAGCTACTTTTTGATCTTGTTTCTCTCAAAACGTTCCATTATGGGTCCAACAATGTTATATCAGTACTCTTATTTCTTATTTATTTTTTTGGGTCACACAGGAGTAGGATGTAAAACGACCTGGAAAAAGTCTCTCCTCGCAGCTCTGTTTTTGGTCTCTACCAACTCCTGCTGTTTGGAGCTCAGCAGCAGCTTGTGCAGTGGGTTTATCAGAGCTTTGGAGCTGAAATCAGTTCACACAACACTGACGAGTGTGGTGAGAGTGAGCCAAAACCGCAAAGTTGTGATAAGAAACAGTGAGGGGAAAAAGATGCATAAAAGCTCTGTAGAGTTGAGGGTTACAACATAGTTGTTCACTACGTAGAACTAGTCATAGTCATTTGATCTGTTTATGGCTATATTGAAGCTGCTTTAAATACATATTTCAATCATGTAAAGACTATAATACTTCGTATTTAGTTTATTAGGGGCCTCTAGCAAGCAGGTCAGACCGTCTTTACTTTTGTCTAGTGAAAGACCTTATCTGATTCCATCACCCACTGTAGTCGGTGCATTGTGCCACCCTGAGGCAGCCCCTTATGAGAGGTGGCATCACCAAGCTGCTACATCTGCTGTGAGGAGGAGGGATGGAAAACCCAGCCGAGTCGGGCCAGCAGCTGCATGCACTGATGTCCCCGAGGCTGCCGCCGGAGGAGTTCATCAGGGAGGAGAGCTGGAGTTTCTGACAGACTCCATGTATCAACCGAGACTAGGGGCGGGGAGGAGGGAGGTTAGACTACAACGCTGTTTCAAGCCTGAGCAGTACAGACACACACACACACACACACACACACACACACACACTGAAAGCGTAGAAAGAAAATACACACTAAAACACTTCAACTTAATGGCAGAACCCTGAGAAGCAGCGGAGCGGCTAGGCAATGTTTAAATTACAGAAATTAAAAAACACCATCAGTACATTAAAATGCTTGCATGCAGTAAAAGAGTGACCCAGAGCAGGCACGGCTGGTAGAGACTCCAACCGAGGCTCCCTAACTGCTAATTAATATTCCCAATTTCCAGCTCCACAAATCTAACAAACTCACTATCCCACAATCCAATCTGAATTTTGACCAGGACTACAATACTCTAGAGCAGTGGTTCTCAACCTTTTTTCAGTGATGTACCTCCTGTGAAATATTTCTTCAGCCATGTACCCCCTAACAAGCGCAAAGCATTTTTGGTTGAAAAAAAAAGATGTAATACACAGCGCTCTGCCATCAGTGTCTGATTTATTAAACTGTCAACACTGAAGATTGCATTGTTGCATTGAATTCAGTTCATGAACTTACAATTATATTTTATTGAATATTTATTAAATAACTATTTTTAAAGGATTTTTGAATGGATGCTAATTTTAAATAATACAATTTAAAAAAAATCTCACGTACCCCCTGGAGTGCCTTCACGTACCCCCAGGGGTACACGTACCCCCATTTGAGAATCACTGCTCTAGAGGAGGACGTTGTGAGCCTCCTGGAAACACAGACAGTATTTGGTATTAGAAGCTGACTCGTCTTCTAATTACGCCAGTCAAGCTGCTTGCCGGCAGACCAGGAGAAAGTAGAGAGAAAGAGAGAGAGCGAGAGCGAGAGCAAGTGATCAGTGTAAGCAGAGGAGGTGCTCACAATAATTAATAAAAATTAAACCGTATCCAGCTGTACCCCTTACCCAGAATCTAAAGACAGCTTTAGTTTTTTTCCTGAGCGGCCTATTTATATTGAATCGCAGTTACACAAGAATGAATCGTAGAAGACACAGACAGTTTAACAAGCAACCAATGGTGCTCGTACAGTATATTCTGTGTGTACACACATAGTGTAAATAAATACAGCAGGTAAAAACTGGGGTTTATCAAAGCTCGCTCTGGGACTGTAATTTTCAAAATTTTCAAACAACTCATGCGATGTAAAAAGGTGAAAACATGCAACAGTGTAAAAACATTTCAGGAGTAGGTGTACTGGGTAAGAGGAGCAGTTTCTTACAAGCTATTACTTTTTAGCCACATTAGCAGCATGGCTTCAAGTATGGTAATGTTGTTCTGTTGGTCAGTTGGACTAAACTTTAAATGGTTATTTTTGTCATACTACATAATTTGAATTCTGATTTAACCCCTCCCAAGCATTTTAGGAGCAGTGGGCCAGGGAGAAATTCG